>NC_063067.1:17785703-18085703 GCF_018812025.1 Megalobrama amblycephala
CTGTGCTATTGTTAAAAATAAAGATAGGTATGACTGGCATCGCTTGGTATCTTTAAAAGTTCTAATTCCACTGTATGACAGGACTGTAGTGATGAAAGTTATGTTTATTGGGTTAAAAGACTTTCTTTAGTTTTATTTGTACCACATCTAGCACAAAATTGTTGTTTTTTTCATATGCAAGGTTCCCAACCCCCTCGAGGTCCATGATGATGAAACAAAACGATTGAGATTCAATTGCAATTAAAATGATACAAATTTATATAAATTCATATATATATAAATTGTCTGTTTTGTCAAGTATTCACATAAGCACAGTCTTAAATGAGTTAAAATGTCTTAACTGAATGTGAAGAGGTGAAACCTGCTGCTCTCTTTCATAGGATGTGTGTCAGAGGCGGTTGTCTGTGCGTCATGTGTGTCGAGAGAGCAGGTCTTGGAGAGCAGAAAGCGGCGTGACAGATAAACAGCCTAATAAACCTGTCCTGCTCCAAGCTCTTTCATTAATGTTATCTCTGGGTGATCTGATAATATAGTCGTTCCTCCAGAAAATAAAAAATAAAACAAACTCAGACGTATTCGCGTCAAATAAATATGTTAAAGATTATAGATTAAAGATTATATATACATACACACACACATTTTATATATATGTGTGTGTGTATACACATGGGCGACATCGGGGGGTGGGGGTGTTGGGGGAAGGGGGGGCGCAGTTGTGAATATTTTTCAGATTTTCTAGACTATTTTAAGTCGTAAAGTGAGCAGGATATATTAAAATGTAGCGCATGGATTCGGCAGGCATGTATTTATAATACTAAGCGGGGCAGCTGGTCTCAGAGCCCTTCCCTGCTCTACAGCGCCACACAACTTTCCTATGTAAATCTGTGGTGTAAAAAGGAACTGCAGCACACTCTCATAGAGAGCCATTGTGGCAGATTTCTGGCTGCCCCGCTTATTTCCACGTTAAACACACCTCGCTCCAGACCAAGACGATATCACTCCGCTTCAGATGTGTGTCTGCATCAGGTCAGTAACTGTTTGGCATGTCTGTTCTTCTTATGTGGAGTAGCGTATAAAAATTAATGAGAGTATAAACCCTTTAATTTAAACGTGTTCATGTTAATAGCTTTTATAGTAGTTGTTGTTTATGTTTGTTCTGAAAATAGACATTGACTTTTTTCCTCACTCGAATTCCTACATAACTATTCTAAAACAAAATTCGGAAGCAATAAACACTACAATTCTAAGATTGTGTGTGTTGTGTGTACTAAAGTCTGTCAGTCACTATGGTCAGTCATCATTAGAGCGCCACCCTCAGGCTGAAGGACATTCGAATTCTGCCAAAAGTGTGTTAAGATGTGTTCAGCGATTAAAATATAAAGCTAAATGGTTATCATAAACTAACGCCTATAGATCCAGAATCTGCCCTACGTATTGTATGGTCCAGAAGCCACTAACGTTACTGTTCTCTAGTCAGGTTTCTTCACCCGCATAACTCTCTCACGCAAAGTTTGCACATTGTGTGATATTAACTGGCTCGCCTTCATGGTTTAAAATGGAAATATTTTCTATATTGCGACGTGACATTTTCTTTATCACCAGTTGCTCGCAAAATTGATGGACACTGATTCACATATCGTCCGCGTCATTTCCCGTGATAATAACATTAGGTGAATTATTAAATACATGAGTAAATAAACAAGCAAACTTAAACTTGTTTGCTTAAAACTTCTGCGAATATATATATATATATATATATATATATATATATATATATATATATATATATTTTTGCAGGTACAAAACATCTATATATATATCATAATGTCGCCAATTGTATTAATTTATATATACTGCAATATATATATATATATAATATAAACATAATATAATTATAAATGTTTATATAGTAATATATTATTTACAAATGTTTAAATATTTTATTTAAATTATTAATTATATATATATTATTAATATGTATATATTTATTTTATTTTAATTTTTATTTTTTTGACCCATGTAACCTTGTAAACAGTATTTCCAGATTTTCAGGTAGGTCTAACAGGTAAATATACAGAAATTGAAAAATCAAACAGTATTTACCTCATAAATAATAAAATTAATATAGATTAATCCTTATTAAACCTACAAAGCTACAATGAATATAGATTAATCCTTATTAAAGCTATAACGTACACTAAAGCTACAAAAGTTATTCAGTCAAGAGCAGTGAGTGAGTTTCTCTTTTTTATTTTTTATCAAATAAATCAAGTACACATACAGTAGAATATATTGGTATTTAGCAACAGCGGCCGTGAATCAGTGTGTTTATGAGTGGTGTTGAAATTGGTTTCTTGTTTTTGTTTTTAGTGATTTTTTTTTAATGCTCTTTAAGCTACAGATAGCAAAATACAATCCAGATTGGTACTTGTGGTGATGTGGTGTGGTGTCCCTATTGCAATTCCTCCTTGAGCACCCCGGGCTGTGAGCGCAGGCTGTGCGCAGTGAACCTCCTGGGGCAGGAAGGGCTAACAACCCTTGCATTGATCCAAGGAGACACTCAGCCCTCTAACCTGCTGAGTGCTCAGTTCAGGAGAACAATGGAGTTCAGCACACATCAATACAGCAGCAGCCTATTGAGCGCACTCCGTTTAGTAAAGCCTGAATGATGAGGTTGAAGCTCCTGAGTCTCTGCAATAGCGGGGCAGACACCTTAAGCGTCTATATGAACCCCTTTCTTTCCATCACCATGGGGAGACAGACACCAGACACCAGCCTCCCTGTGTTCCCTACTCCAGCTTTCTAACATCTTACCCTGTTACTATGAGTCATGTTGGGCCAAACTGAGTCTCACCTACCACTCTAAAGAGTTGGAGATTGGGATGGAGAAGGCTTTCTGGGCAGGAATGCACTGCTTGTCCCATAAGACACTAAATGATGTACAAGTGCATTTATTACAGCAGCCCCTATAAATCTGAGCCTGGCCTGAACTCCGGGGAGAGGTTAATGGATTACAAAGGGATGCGGTATCGAACCTTTGAGAAGTTTATACACCACATCAATATGTGCAAGGCTATTGATCATTTAGACCTTGACAGACAAATTAAATTCATAAACTTGATAATGCACTGGAATATTTGTATTGCTTACTACAGTGGAATAGGGCCCTTTTTTACATTTTTTTAAACA
Organism: Megalobrama amblycephala; assembly: GCF_018812025.1. Taxonomy (NCBI): domain Eukaryota; kingdom Metazoa; phylum Chordata; class Actinopteri; order Cypriniformes; family Xenocyprididae; genus Megalobrama; species Megalobrama amblycephala. Next base: position 17,788,893 of record NC_063067.1, read on the forward strand.
CTGCTGCCTTAAGACCAAGGTTTATCGACTGAAATTCACTTAATAGAGTCGACTGAAAACGCCAAGAAGAATGCTGATATAATGTGAAATTTAGAGGAAGATTAAGTCCTTAGTTAATACTGCGCAAACTTTATCCACATTTTCTTTTAGGTTGCTGAACATCTTAGGTTACTTATGCAAATTATTATATATAAAAATATGTAAATAATTATACATTTAATAATTTGTACTTATATAAATTGAAAAACATAATTTAAATTATTTTCATTTATTTTTTGGGGCTTTTTGCCTATGTTGGATCAGGAAGGCAACTGTTCCAACACAGGCGAAAAGCCAACAAACAAACATATTCGAAACATTTACATTAAAGAATTAGTTCACTTTAAAATGAAAATTACCCCATGATTTACTCACCCTCAAGCCATCCTAGGTGCATATGACTTTCTTCTTTCAGACGAATACAATCGGAGTTATATTAATAATCACCCTGATGCTCCTAAGCTTTATAATGGCAGTGCATGGACACCACCTGTTTGAAACTCGTTTGTGTATGAAAAATATCCATGTTTAACAAGTTATAAAGTAAAATATCTAGCTCCCACAGACCGCCTTCCGTAATCAACTTAAAAAGAAAGTGTAACGCCTCTCGTAGTTAAAAACGCTTACGCCTATGTCTTACTCCTTCCGTAGTCAACTTATGAAACAAGCCTAACTGACGCGACGTCAGTTACGTTTTTTTAGTTGAATACGGAAGGCGGTCTGCCAGAAGCTAGATATGTTACTTTATAACTTGTTACATATGGATATTTTTCTTACACAAACGCATCGTTTCACTTCAGAAGGCCTTTATTAACCCCCCGGAGCCGTGTGGAGTACGTTATGGATGGACGGACTGGACTTTTTTGAGTTTCAAACAGGTGGTTTCCATTCACTGCCATTATAAAGCATTATAAAGCATCAGGGTGATTATTAATATAACTCCAACTGTATTCGTCTGAAAGAAGAAAGTCATATACACCTAGGATGGCTTGAGGGCGAGTAAAGCATGGGGTAATTTTCATTTTAAAGTGAACTAAACCTTTAAAGAATTTTTCATTAAAGGTTTTGTTTTATACATTTTTGCAATATTACTTGAAACTGTCTTTACTAACTGATAAAAGACTATTTATTAGGTGCACTGAAAGGAATAATATTAATATACATCATCTGTGCACGAGGTAGGGCCTTAAAAACATCAGCCAATCGGCCCTTTGGCTTGTCAATCACTGCCGTGACGTTCCTTGTGAGAGACGAGCGCGGCTGCGCGCTCCAGTAACTTTCCACACTCTACAGGCGCCGCATGCAATGTTTTTGTCAGGAGACAGGAGTAACAACTGCAGATTATGAGTTAGCTGCGGTGAGTCCGACATAATGAATCCACTAACACAACACAGCGAATGCCGGTGGTAAACACTCGTGTTCCAATACTAGTGCACGAGTTTTGGGAGGCGTTCCCATGAAATGAGCTGTGAAGTTGCGGGGTTGTTCTTACGCATGTGCTCATTTCAAAAACTCACTAACAGTCTTTGGTTTCTCAGTCGACGAAAAGATCCTCTGTATCACCTCTGTATTTAATGGATATTTGATACTTTCTTATTTTTACAGTAAACATTGTATGTTGTCTTTTTTTGTCACAATGAAACCTTGATAGCAAAGTTATATTTATTCCTGAATGAAATGAAAAATCAACAGTAGAAACAAGAATATTTGTGTTAAATCAAATTTATTACAATTATGTACATTCATCTTTTCATACCAGAATAATTTCTCTGTGACAAATACCAGCAGGGTGTCAACAACATCAATATACAGCAACACTGTGCAGTTCAGACAAACTGTTACAGACCTTTGACTTAAGCTTACTTATAAAACCGATCCAACACACACACGCACACACACTCTAGACTCACATAAATGAGAACAAATGCTTAAATCCCTAATCTGAATTGCTGAAACTGAGCAGCAGGATGTAGATTCCTAACAAAACGGTCATAAAAACAGTTGGAGATGAGAATGTCATCTTAAAAGAGGCACTGAATCTGTGGCTTATATGATGATTAATTCAGTAGCCCTCACAGCGGCTTTACAATGATTAGCTAAAATTTGCAAACTATGTTGTTTGAAGGCCTCTGCCGCCACGCTACCAGAAACAACCTGCCAGTAGCAGGAACTCCTGAATGTGGTTTTAAGCAGAATTGGTACATGCACACACACTCGCACTAAAGCTCCGTCTCATTTCTGAAGCAGACGGTCTTCCTTCCTTTCGCTTAAACAGCTAACTATCTGGAATTCTGCAATGCCACTTCTGACACCAACACAATGCAATTTACCTTCAAGATCAAATGGACTTAAAGAATAATTCACCCAAAAAATAACATTTATTATCCCTCTCATGTCATTCCAAACAGCCTTTCTTCTGAGGAATGAAAATGTTATATTTTGTAGAGTCTTTATGCAACTTTTTCCAGTGTTCAGTCACCACAGCTGTTAAGCTCCAATATAAGATGCAGATCTGAATGATTCGTTCACGAATCTGACTGATACAGAAATGACATGAGAGTGAGTAATTTACAGATTTTTGTATTTTTATTTTTTGGCTGAACAATTCCTCTAACATTCACTTCACATTTGGATTTTTAGCTCAAAGCAACACCCAAATTTCAGGAAAAAAAAAAAAAAAGTCACTGCATATCAAATGAACACACGTGGGTTTCTCTTGCCATAGTATCATATGAATATATACTATTCTTGTGTGGGTTAGTGTTAAGTCAGCCCTAGTCTAGGAAGTAAGAAAACATACACACATGGCCAGACAAGTTGAGCTCTTTCATTGTGCCTTCGCATTGTGCCGCCGCAGACCCACAATTCACCTGGCTGCGCTGTAATCCGGTTACTCTGAAGGTCATTTGTTAAAAGTGAAAATGTCGCAATGGATCCGAGGCTCTAGTTCTCACTCCAGGATCTCTCTGGCTTTGTTTCTCATCAGCTGGCGAGTGAGTAATTTCATTAGTTAAATATTCATACGTTACTCTCCGTTTGCATCACAGGGGAATTTTTTTTTCGTCTTTTTTTTTTTTTTATCCTCTCAGGACTTTCTGAGAGAAAAGCCCCCAAAGAGAAAAGCACAACTGTCAGCACCTCCGCTGAAGCATCCATTGTTTTACACAGTTTAATTACAAAACCCCAGCACCGTTTCATGTTAAGATTATTCACTGCAGGAGGCCTATATAATTTGGACTGGAGGGTTTGTCATGTAATATAATACAATATAACAGCCTTTCAGTATTAGATTTCCGATTTTAGCCTCCTTGACATTTCAAGCCGCATGAACTAATACATCTGTTATTTGTCGATCATTTGATTATTAACATACTTCATAAACCAAATCAGCTACCCTGCTGGAGACCGGAGAGATACGACCGAGACAAACACATTTCTCTTTCGCCTCATTGTCTGTGTTCTCATACGTGTTTCCCTCCCTCTCTTTCTTTCTTCCACACAAATCTCAAATCCTCTGATCACAAAATACAAGGCCGCTTTGTTACACAGCCTGCTGTAGCAGGGCGTACTACACAATCTCATACATTTGAATTTGAAGGAGAGTTTCTTCACTACGACAGAGTACAAGCCATTTCCATGAAGAATAAGCTGATCCAACAGTGTTGGGACTGTGAACTGAACACAAATCCAACGGCATCAGATCAAAACTTACTGATTCTTTGGTGCCTCTAATTTGTTGCTATAGTCCCTACACCGCAATTGCCCTCTACACTTAAATGGGTTTTTTTGGAGCACGACTGCCTCTATTAAAAAAAAAAAAAAAAGCTAGCTAGCATTTAGGGGAAATGTATGAACTGACTGATTGCAAAAGAAAAGTCATAATTCTCTCATTGTCTATCCAGAAATGTCTGTTGCTGTGCTTGTTCAGGCATGCAGAAGGTTTGTGCCGACAGTCTGGTTTGCACGTTGAAAGTTTGCATGTTGAAAAGTCGAAAGGGTGAAGAGCTGCAGTGAAAGGAGCACAATCCACCTCAGCTGCCGCTCTCGTACGGTGTTAAATGATGCTCACGGTAGCCGTTTTACTGCAACCGGGGTGTGATATCAGAACTTAAATTAACTCTCAGGAAACCTGGGAAAAGGCGATCGGACGGATGAAGTTTGGTTGCGGGGTTACTCTCTAATCAACCTCGCTCTCGTTACTCGCCCCCTCTGGACGCCGCAGTTTCTCCACCTGCTCGTTTATCTGTCCATCACCTCCTCTCCTGTCCTCTGTCTGCACGCTCAGGCGGTCTTCCTCATCCGCGCGGGTCACGTCGTCATCCTCGTCTTCTTCCTCGTCATCCTCTTTCTTTTCCTCCTCCCCCTGAACTTCCATACGGACCTGATCTTTCAGGTCCAGAGGGAGAATGGAGCCCAGGCCGACATCTCCGTTCAGGCAGTGTGAACCCGACGGAGTGGCCTGGGAGCTGTTGCCCTCTTTGATGGGGGAGGAGTTGGCCGATTCGTTGCTAACAGGCGAGATATCGCTGCTGCTGTTGGTGTGGTTGACCGAGGACGGGTTGGACAGTGACCCAGGTTTGAGAGGAATTTGCCAGGAAGGGATTTTGGGAACGGAGGGTGAAGCGGGGAACTGTCTCCTGAGAAGAAAGAGGACGTGAATAGAAAATTACAAGAGTTTTCTTCAAACCGTTTGCTGAAATCTCTCACAAACAAGAGTGCACATTGTGCCTCAGGCTTGATTCTGACTAAAATATGCACAAGCTAGTCCAGCTATTGTGCTTTGGAAACACAAGCAGATTTGTCAGTATGGAAGTACATGAGAGATTATGTCCATATGTATGTCACACCTGGCATCCGATTCAAAACAAAGCATGTCTTCACAACAAAAGTAAAACGAATTCAAAAGCGACTTCAGATATGTACTGTCAGGGTGGTTTCGTTTGAATGTACGAGGCAACAAGTTGAGCAGATGGTGAGCTTGGTTTGTATTTACAGCAAGGATCTCACATCTTGAGAAGGACAACCAGATGAAACATTCAGACACTGGAAGAAAAAGGTAATTATAGCTTAAAATGTTTAATGAGAGTGAAACAACAGACAAATGAAAGCTTTTATCTGTGTGAATTTCAGATGTATGAGATTACTTGGATCTCAATTTGCATGATACATACATAATCAAGTAAACATTAATGAAAGTGAGGGAAGATCCATCTTAGGGCACTGAGGGAACCTGTTGGATGCATCAGGCCTCATTAACCAGTAATGAGCCGGTTCCAGCTACATGCCCCGGTGAAGAGAATGATATGACACATACAGATCAAACCACTTCAGACACATTTATCTTCCGAACCGTCCTAAGGAATACAAATATCAGCTGCCCTGAGTGAGAAACAACGCGCTCCGCTTATTTACATAGCGATAATACAAAACTCGCATGTTGGAAGATCTACTAGAGTCCTGATGAACAGCTTTTGCATGGCAGACCTTAGTGTAGATGCCACATTTAAGTGACTTGAAAATAGGTCCATGGTCCATGTAATTTTTCCATGTAATTCTTTTTTTTGTATGGAATTTGTGGAGACATTTTAATGCTACATCAGCTTGAAAATTTACACCCGCATATACAACATTTTGAATTAACGTCCCTCACGGTCTCATTATCACCCCTGTCAAATCAAATATAGCGTCTATTATGACTAAGGTCTATTGTTATTGCTGATTAATCATGGAAAACAGTTACCTGCTGAGAAGAAGCCCCTTAAGAGATACAATCTCAGCCTTGAGTTCACTGATGCTCTGAGACTCCAGCATGCGGTTGGTGGCAGATGAGGCCTGAAGAGAGAAAATTACAAATAAATGATCATCATTTTTGTTTTGAAAACAAATTTAAAAACACTTATTATTTACTACTATGGGCTTTCTACACTTGAAACCAAGTGTTATTCTTAACCCACTTACACACAATCCTGGTTAGCTTTTAAAATGCTACCTAACCCAGGGTTAAAAACTGACTTTTACACATGGTTTAAAAAGATGTTAACCCTCCACTGTCTTTAAATATTCCCTAGAATGTGAAAATTCTGTCATATCTGGACTTACTCACCAAAACCTGTTATATTATTATGCAGCATATGCAAAAATGTCAGATATCTGTTGAAGTGTGACTTTCTAATTTGATTTGTCAGAGTCACTCAATGAACAAAATAATCTGATGCATTCAAACTGTCAATATGAGACAATTAAAGTCCTCAACGTCATGATATCAAACCACAACTGCACTGACGAATCCCAACTACTGTATCTTCTCCACCCATAAGGTCAGGATCTTTCAGAAAAAGGCTAAGGGAATTAATCATGCCATTTTTACATATTTTTCCATATTGCAGACTGCTGATTTGAGCAGGACAGAGGTGTTTGATAAGAGGTCTCTGGCACAACAATGGAAGTATTCATCAAGTCAGAGAGGTTTTTATTAAAAGAAGCCTTATCACTAACTGCTTGCCACGGGATGAATTGCTGAAGGGAGTGATGGCCAATTGAAGTGGCCAGCAAACATTTGAATAGCAAATGAATTCAAGGGAAAAAAAGCCCTAAAAAAATCCATCCATCATTTTTTTTTTTTTCTCCAAATAGACAGGTGGTTGGTTTTGTCAATTTATGAAATGAAACCCTCTTTACACCTATACATTTCTATTTCAATTCTCCAAACGTTCTGACAGATCAACCCAGGCTCTCAAGCCCTGTTCGCAAGCAAACCCCGTTGCTGTACGGCTACATGGAGCAACTGACTCTTTGAACCGTCCACAAACAAACAGCCCTCATTTACCCCACAATCCCATTCCAGTTCTTCTGCCTGCCGAGGGGGGGGTGGGGGAGGAAAGCAGGAAGTGGAAGTGGAAAAAAGGACTGGGGGGGAAAAGGAAAATAAAAGTGTAATTAAGAACGTCAGAGTCACCGGGGGCGGCTAGTTAGAAAGCAGAGACCCCCTATCGAGAGGAGAGGGATAACTCGGACTCTTCCACATGTAATTAAATCTAAAGTAAATTAATTGAATCACATCTGAAAAGGATCAGACTCATTTACAGCGAGGGCTGGGGAGGGACGGCGGTTTTGTCTCCTTTCTGCTCCTAAAGCCCTCAGATAAGTGTGGCATTTTCGAAGAGGCCACATCTGATCCGAGCCGAGCGCATTAGGCCTGGTGAAGACACTCTTATTACAGGCCTCACCTCATTATGGCCATCTTAATCCCACACTCCCCACGGCACCCGGTATAATAAGGCTGGAATGTACCTCTTGCTCATTTTACCTTTGTAACGGGAAAAAAAAAATTAATTGCTTCGGAGGCTTAGCTTACACTTCTCGGACATAAAATCTAAATAATATTTTAACAGAGGCTACAAAGCACCTCTCAGCCGGCGGTGTTTAAACTTCCACCGTTGCAATTCTTCATTTCGAGAGCCGAACACGCACGCACACACACACACATTTAGTGATGACCGTTTAATTGCTGCTAAAGGCCTTTCTCTGCATGTCTTTGACTGTGTGAGCAGCCATCCAGTCAGAGGGGTCAGTGCAGTGTGATCGGGGTCCGTCACCCTCTTAAGTGTGAACAAAGCTTCGCTACAGTCTGGGTAATTATTTAAGGAGGTGGAGCGTACCGTACAAGAGAGGTATATGCACGTACTTACACCACAGCAACAGCCAGACAAGGAATACATTAAAGCGAATGTCTGCAGAACATTAACAACGGATAATATCTTAACAAGCCGAGTAAAGAATGTCTGAATGCAAATTAATTCACTGCTTTCCTCTCTGATGCTATTTCCACCAAGAAAAGCATGTATATTTATGGTGGAATCAGCTCGAAAATAAATCCCAAGGGAGTGTTTTCTGGTGAAAACACTGCTACAATTTATTTGAGTCTGTTTATTCACTTTCCCAGTGGCAGGGCTTTCCGCACTGGAAGAAAAGAAAAAAAAAAAAAAAAAATCGAAGCGCCCCTAATCTTCCACGAGCAGCCACTAATAAAGACAGCTATCGTAGGATTCAAACGGCACCGCATTTAAACTTAACTACTTGTGATGATAATGGTTTATACTGTATATGTGGAGAATGAGATACAACATTCTGCCTGTTATTCAATATTAAATATTATCAAAGGAGAACAAGGTGATTTTGCTTAAAAAATACAAACTCTTAAATTTAACTCCACAGACACACATTCTACTCCATTCTAGTTCAATAATTCAATGATAGCAAATGAGTTTCACAAAAACTTGCTGAAAATAAAATATATATATATACATAACATTTACTCAAAAGTCACTAAAATCATTTTAAAACAGAAATTGTATGATGAAGCAGTGGGTAGATTTCGGAAGTGACAAAACACATGGTGGATGCAGATATCGAAACAGACAATATTAGCTGATATATGAGTCTACTAATACTCTAAAGCACTGTTTAAAAACATTTTACCATATTTAAATCCATTGGGCAGAAAATTAGCTCAGAAAATGCCATCAAGTCACTGTGTTCTGCAGAAGAAAGTCAGTCAATAATGGTTTGGAATATATATATATATATATAGTACAGTCCAAAAGTTTGGAACCACTAAGATTTTTAATGTTTTTAAAAGAAGTTTCGTCTGCTCACCAAGGCTACATTTATTTAATTAAAAATACAGTAAAAAACAGTAATATTGTGAAATAATATTACAATTTAAAATAACTGTTTTCTATTTGAATATATTTCACAAAGTAATTTATTCCTGTGATGGCAAAGCTGAATTTTCAGCATCATTACTCCAGTCTTCAGTGTCACATGATCCTTCAGAAATCATTCTAATATGATGATCTGCTGCTCAAGAAACATTTAATGTGTACAATTGTACAAAATATTTGTGTACAATATTTTTTTTCAGGATTATTTGATGAATAGAAAGTTCAAAAGAACAGTGTTTATCTGAAATCTAATCTTTTGTAACATTATAAATGTCTTTACTGCCACTTTTGATTGATTTAATGCATCCTTGCTGAATAAAAGTATTCATTTCTTTAATTTCTTTTCAAAAAAAAAAAAAAAAAAAAAAAATTCTTACTGACCCCAAACCTTTGAACGGTAATGTATAATGCTACAGAAGCTTTGTATTTCAGATAAATGCTGTTCTTTTGAACTTTCTATTCATCAAGGAATCCTGAAAAAAAAAGTACACAACTGTTTTCAACATTGAAAATAATCATAAATGTTTATTGAGCAGCAAATCAGCATATTAGAATGATTTCTGAAGGATCATGTGACACTGAAGACTGGAGTAACAATGCTGAAAATTCAGCTTTGCATCACAGGAATAAATTACTTTGTCAAATATATTCAAATAGTACACAGTTATTTTAAATTCTAATAATATTTCACAATATTACTGTTTTTTACTGTATTTTTAATTAAATAAATGTAGCCTTGGTGAGCAGACGAAACTTCTTTTAAAAACATTAAAAATCTTAGTGGTTCCAAACTTTTGGACTGTACTGTAAATATATATATATATATATATATATATATATATATATAAAATGAAAAAAAGTAATGTCTAGCACCTGATAAAGTACTTTGAGTATTTTTAGCAGTGCAAAGACAACGCATTAAAACTACACTTCTTTAAAAGTTCCAACTGACTTCCTTTATCAGTTAACAAAGACTATCAATCAGAATTTGAATAACAGTTTCGGGTGTGCATGATGAAATTTAAACAAAGTATGTAGCTAATCTACTGAGATGAAAAAGAAAATGAGCATAAACATGAGTATAAACTCATAAACGCATCCAAAGTTTGAGCGACTGCTACGGAGAAAAAGGCCCACTGTGCTCACAACACAGAACATACTTTATTTGTGTGGTTTTAAAAACATTAAAAAAAAAAAAAAAAATGTTTACTTAGCAGCTGAGGAAACAGGAGTCACCATGTGTTTCGGGTTAAATACACATTTCCGCATTAAAGAGTTTAATTGCCAAGCTTGGCGCATTCTGCACAAAGTGAAGAAACCTGAAAAGGCAACTCAGAAAACCGCACACTGAAAACGATACGCAGCCAAAAGGCTTAACACGTGTCCTTAATTTCATGCGCCGGACCTGAAAATTATTTCCCGAATTTCTCATATGGCTTTAGACAACAGGGCACCGCATCTCTCAAAACAAGATTTAAGATCAGCATGAAGTAGACTTTATGATTTGTTTAAAGGGCGTTTTGATGTGAAGTATACTTTACACACACTGCAGCTTTCCAGCAAGGCACTCATGACAAATGAAGCTTTTTAATTCAATCTGGAATTTGACAGAGAATTTCAGCCATTTGTACTTGACTTAGGACAGCTGTTGCAGACCATGACTGAAAGTGTTTTGAACAACAGATCAACGTTGTTGCATTTTTTCTGAAACTTGCAGAAGCGCGTCTCTTTAACAGCTGAAGTAAACCATAGCCGATTCTTTGGGGGGAAAGTCAGTTTATGGATGGCGAACTTCAAGAGAGCGACGGAAGGAGACTGGGGGATGTGAGAGTAGTGGTGAGTCTGCAATTCTAGCAAACTTCAGAAGGGTGAGAGATTCATATTTTCACTTCAATTTGTGCCAGGCCAGATGTGTTTGCATATGCTTTCCTACGGGATCCAGATGCTTCAGTAAAACACCCATGTGCTTAACAAGCTGTGGACATAAAACATGCCCTCGACTGCGATTCCAAAGCGCTTTTTGGAGAACGTTACAAGATGATTTATCACAGCATCGTAAGATACAAACTGTATCTTAGAGTTTCACATTCTGGCAATGTGTTTTCAGCAGGCGATTTCCCTCAGATGACTATTCGTTATAGATTATAAGCACATGTCTTCAGAAAGGATTTGAAGGCCTTATCATCATGAGGAGCATTCTTCTGAAAGATAATGACACCATAATGCATTAAATTAGCATGTGATAAAGACAGCAAAATCAGCACTGCCACAATAGACAAACAACAAAGATGACAACTCTGTCTTTCTGTGCATTCTTCTCTTTTGTTTACTGTTGACTATTTCTGAGGGTGGTGTGGCACAGTGTGTTTTTGCTTTGAAACGCATCAGCTAAATGACTATGTCCTTATGCTGCATTACATTCCTGAGATTCATGAGTTTTTTTGTTTTTGTTTTTTTACTTAAGAGTTTAGAAATCATATGTATGAATGTATGCATTTATTCATTTTCTGTATCTATAAAAATATCTATTACTTTATATTTATAAAAACATATATTGTGTATTTTAAAATAATTTAATTTATATTATAATATATACACCAATCAGGCATAACATTATGAGCACTGACAGGTGAAATGAATAACACTGATTATCTCTTCATCACGGCACCTGTTAGTGGGTGGAATATATTAGGCAGCAAGTGAACATTTTGTCCTCAAAGTTGATTTGTTTAGAAGGAGGAAAAATGGGCAAGCGTAAGGATTTGAGCGAGTTTGACAAGGACCAAATTGTGATGGCTAGATGACTGGGTCAGAGCATCTCCAAAACTGCAGCTCTTGTGGGGTGTTCCTGGTCTGCAGTGGTCAGTATCTATTAAAAGTGGTCCAAGGAAGGAACAGTGGTGAACCGGCGAAAGGGTCATGGGCGGCCAAGGCTCATTGATGCACGTAGGGAGTGAAGGCTGGCCCGTGTGATCCGATCCAACAGACGAGCTACTGTAGCTCAAATTGCTCAAGAAGTTAATGCTGGTTCTGGATAGAAAGGTGTCAGAATACACAGTGTGTCGCAGTTTGTTGCGTATGGGGCTGCATAGCAGCAGACCAGTCAGGGTGCCCATGCTGACCCCTGTCCACCGCCGAAAGCGCCAACAGTGGGCACGAGAGCATCAGAACTGGACCATGGAGCAATGGAAGAAGGTGGCCTGGTCTGATGAATCACGTTTCTTTTACATCACGTGGATGGCTGGGTGCTTGTGCATCGCTTATCAGAACACATGGCACCAGAATGCACTATGGGAAGAAGGCAAGCCGGCAGAGGCGGTGTGATGCTTTGGGCAATGTTCTGCTGGGAAACCTTGGGTCCTGCCATCCATGTGGATGTTACTTTGACACATACCACCTACCCAAGCATTGTTGTAGACCATGTACACCCTTTCATGGAAAAGGGTATTCCCTGGTGGCTGTGGCCTCTTTCAGTTGGATAATGTGCCCTGACACAAAGCAAAAATGGTTCAGGAATGGTTTGAGAAGCACAACAATGAGTTTGAGGCGTTGACTTGGCCTCCAAATTCCCCAGATTTCAATCCAATTGAGCATCTGTGGGATGGTGCTGAACACCTCGCAACTTACAGGACACCTTCAGGGGTCTAGTGGAGTCCATGCCTCGACAGGTCCGGGCTGTTTTGGCAGCAAAAGGGGGACCAACATAATATTAGGAAGGTGGTCATAATGTTATGCCTGATTGGTGTGTACATATATATATTTACTTATTTAAAAAATATTCAGGAATAGCAATGTTGATTTCTGTAATTTAATTAGTGACTTCTGATGTAACTGCATTAAAGGTCCCGTTTTTCGTGGTTTTTTGAAGCTTTGATTGTGTTTATAGTGTGCAATATAACATGTGTTCATGTTTCGCGTGTAAAAAAACACAGTATTTTTCACATAATTTACTTATCTGTATACGCTGTTTCCACTGTCATAAAAACGGGCTGATGACTTCCTTGTTCTATGAAGTCCCTCCTTCAGAAATACGTAACGAGTTCTGATTGTGCCAGCGGTTCCTGTGTTGTGATTCGACAGCAACTTAGCGCTCCTTGCCCGGAGAGGTCACGCCTCTTACCATAACGTGGAGATGCACGCGCTCAGTGTTATTGTAAACATGTCTTTAATTTTACCCTATCAATTTGAGCCGGAATCAGACCCGGTGATTGGACTGCGGGATGAAAATAACAGCGTTTCGACGACATGGCGACAAACACACTCTACAAACACAACTCTTGTGTATTCCTGTGGGCGGAGGTTAGTCAAAAAACTGTTTTAGTGACGTCATTAAAGAAGGAAGTAGAGGGATGTAGTCCAAACTGGCCGTTCGATGTAGGCGACTTCTGTTAAATAAAATATCTCGCTTGGCATTGAACTTTGAGCTTTAAAATTTTACAGATTTTATTTATACTCTAACAACAACATTACACACTAACTAAAGTTTGAAACATGGGATCACGAAGAACGGGACCTTTAAATACTGTATCGAATATAGAATAGTTCCATATAAAACAATATTGGATTTAACATCAAGTATGTTTTTAATGTAACCATCTCCCTTTAAATACTTAGGTCAGTTCAAGAATAATTTATGCAATTTTTTATTGTTTATTTGAAAGAATTAAAAGTGCAGTTACATGTCTTTTATTGTTCATCTGGTCGAGGTTGATATGGGATTTAAAAAGTAAGTAGTAATAAGTAATGCAATACTTTTTAGAGAAAGTAATTAGTACAGTAATCTAACTACACTGTTGAAGATGTAATTAGTAGTAGTAATTAATTACATTTTTTTAGAGTTAACTTACCCAACTCTGTTTATCAATAATAATTGTATAGGCAACATTCCAAACATTATTTACGAACACTAACAGTTTCCTTCTTAATTCTCTAATTGACAAACCCCAAACTCAAAGAAAATCCTACTGGTCCAGTTTTAGTTGAAGGGTGGGGGTTTAAATGAGGTCTCAGCCCAGATAAAATTAGCAGAAGGCAAATGACAGATAGAGGAGAGATCAGGAGGGGGCGGCAGCACTTCCTGTCCCTGGATGACTTGCTTGAGCGTTCTGGAGATGGTCGTACATGTTCTTTATGGAGCTCCCATGACATGCCTTGTCCTGCTGATGCACATTTTTCTCTTCTGAACGGCATATGAGCTCTGTCACTACTAATATTCACATCAGGGTGAGGCATCAGTCTCAATGTCACTGAAAAATGCCCCATGTTGTTTTAAACTCAAAGTGGCCTTGTTTTATAGAGGCTGCGCCCATGAAACTGAACGGCGCAATGACAATGCACACTGACGGCTTTATTTAAACTCAACAGATCAACAAAACAAGTGTCTACTATCATTCATATTATATCTGAGGAAATCACTGAACTGGGGAGGAATGCAACCTTTTTAGATAACTAAATTCCTTCAGCTTTTTTTTTTCTGCTTCCTTTTCTTGGGTTAGCTGAGTTCTTTTATTGCAAAGATATTTCAGACAATGAAAAGCAATTTATGCATTTCTGTCCTGCCAATTACGCAGTTTGAAACGACTTACGTAATGCACATGGAATTTTGTTTTCTGACGATGACTATGCAACAAAAAACACTGATAGGAAAATGTTGTTGGCTACCATTGACACATGCACCACAGAGGATCTCCATCTCTCAGACATGATGATTGTACGATTTGCTTTTTTCTAGACATTTCTGTTAAATTAAACCAAAATGTTGCTTTGTCTTACTGCAACTACAGCACTATTGGGACACATTTTAAGGGATAACTCTACCAAAACAAAGAAAAAAAATGTAATTTACTCATCCTCATTTTCGTTCCAAATTCAATATTATTTATTTTCTTTTAAATTATGATATTCTGAAGAATACAATAGTCTTTGTGTGATCAGAAGAGGCATAAAGTCATTATTGGCTGAACATTTTGCTCTCTGTTGCAACTCTTAAATTCCATTTGCACTATTGCATGTTTAATTAAGAAATGAACACAGCGAGTTTGACATCAGTGATGTGAAAGTTCAAGTCAAACCTGATGCTACGCCTTATTTGAATTTGATGAGATTTCAGAGCTGTGGTGAAGGGGAAGATTATCACTGAATAACGACTTAAATTTTGCTATCATTTACATAAAGCTATCATATAACTTCATAAGACCTAAGTAGTCATATGGACCACTTTTATGGTGGTTTCTGACAGTTTTGAAGCCCTCTAACATAAAAAAAGTATACTGGACTTTCTGCAATATATCTTTTTTTGTGGTCCATGGAGGAAACAGTCTATCAAAAACCAACAAAAACAACATGGAAAGAACATGATTTATTGATGAATGTTCATTATTTTTAAAATGTAAAGGCCTACCTGTGAGTTAGCCAGCTCTTGGGTCAGCTCCTGTATTTTCTTCTGTTGCTGGACCAGCAGCTCCTGCACTGAAGCCAGGGTCGTCTGCAACTGGGTGACTGCATCCAAAAACACACAAATAAAGGTAAGACTACACACAAAACATTTACCGGAACTTCACAAGCAAGAAAATGACAGCTTTAGTCAAGAACTAGTGCAAACTGACATATCTGTTTGTTTGAAAGCATTACCAACGATCAACACACAGTGGTTTTCTCTTTGATTTAGCCTTCAGCTCAATCAGTAATATAAGACACCTCTATTTGTACAAGATTAATCACCTACGTCTGCTCTTATATCAAATCAGGGTCTCTTAACCTCCATTAGCATGGGTTTGAAACGCTGGCTCTATCAAACTCTCCAAACAATCAACAAGATGGAAAAAAAAGCCGCTCATTTGGGAGGCAGCAGGGCTAGACACTACTGTCCTCACTAATCTTACTAAATACAGCTCATTTTCCTCCCTCTCTGAAGATTGAATTATTGTCAGATTGTGCTGGTCCCGAGGATTAGAGAAAGCCCAAGAAAAACAGCCCTAGCAGGGCCAGAGTTGGTGTTATTAATGGGGGTATCATTTCAAATAACCCAGAGCACAAGTTGCTCTCCCCCTGTTTCCAGTCACACATGCATTCCCAAACAATGCATTAAGTTTCCAAACTGATTATGTTACAGAAAACCAATAAACGCCTCTATAAATCATGCTCTGTAAAGTGTTAAATCAACTCTAATTGGATTAACATCAGCAGATATTATTAGCTGCCGACTGTTGGCTCTCCGGCGCACAGTTCCAGGGCTCTCCTTTCATAGAAACAGCCTTTCCACTTTCTGCTTAAGAGCTGTTACATGTTTCTTTCTCTCACAGCCTTTGTCTGTCTCATTAGGTGACTACTTACAGAATAAGAGACGTTGAACAGTTTTTCTTGCTGAATAATGATTGTACAAACTCAGATGACTATATTAGTATTAACATGAGATCTGAAATTCAATTTATTAACCTGTCTTCCAAAACATATATATATATAAAAAAGTTTTTATAAAATTTCAACCCTCACAGAGGGTTTTTTCACAGCCTACCTGACTGAAAGGCCTCATTAATATGCAAGTCATTTCAGGTCATTATTATGTGATTCTTTTGTCTTCTCAGGTGAGAATCACCCATTATTCATGATGATTCACGCCTCCACGCATACTGTGTTTCTTGACCAAAGATGTTTTAGAAAATTTAAATCTCTCTATTGTTTTATATGAACAAGCAGGCAGCATAATTTTTACCTCATTTTGAAGCAAAAACTCTAGTCTACAACCTCCAATACCCAGAAGCCTTGTGAACAAAGATTTAATATATATTTTTTGGCTTTATTTCAGTGACTTAAGTTTTTTGTTTTTTCAATAACCACACATAAACGTTATTACTTCAAAAACACAAACATGTACATACATGTTCCTCACATATTATTGTAGCCTAGTTTGTGCTGAATACAGTGTAATGACACTTTTTCCATTAATATGTTTATGAACAACTGAAAAAAGCACAAATGTCAGGGCATGTCAAAACTTCTCCAGGGTCCCAAAAATCCTCAGACCCCTGAGGGTTAAATGAACTTTTTTTTTTTTCAGGCTCCTATGTTTAGGTTCAGTAATTTATCTTAATGGCAATGAAAAGATTATTAGTCAGTTATTGAAATGCCTTATTTTCAAAAATGTCACTTTAGGTCAATTCATTGGTATTTAACAAATTTTATTGTCTTTTCCTGCAAAACCAGCTAAATCCATGCACGCTTTTTGCGTAAAAACCTCCAAGTCCATCTTGTTTCACTTTGTCATGGGTGGAATAGAGCTGTTTTTTAATGTAGGTTATGTCCGTTTCTGCCAAAGTTACAGAAAGCACACAAAACACTGTTGTGTTTACATGCTACTCACAAAATCCTGTCATTGCCACTGTAACGATTTTCTTTAACCTTAGAACAGACAGAATTATGAGGTTGATGACATATTCTTTTGCCAGTGACTGAAACTGCCACAGGTTCATCCATTTCATCATACTCCTCCATCTTGTTTAGTTAAAAATCTCTTTAATCAGGATAAAAACGTGCAGTTCGACAACTGAAAACCAGCTCATACGCACGCCGTCATTCATCTTGAAATCATATGATTTGATTTGTGTCTTCTGATTGGTTCTGTGAACTCAGAACTCTTGCTTTTGCTGGCAAAGGGAAGTGGCATTTAGAGGTTTCTGCCAAAGAACCGGTATTTCTGAACGGGCAGAGGCTGGGATTTAGCGGGTTTGAAGCAAAATTATTTGATGAACGTATACTCTCTGCGGACAGTATTCGCTCAATACCGTTATCTTATTTTTGACTGGCGTTTAGCGGCTTTTACATCTGAAGTCTTTGTGTGATCATGGCACATTTACCGAAAGACACCCTTGAGATTTCAAATAGCCTATTCCTTAGAAGCACAGGTTACTGTACATTAAGCCTATGGTGCTCAAAAGGGTGATGCCGATAGCCTAGTGGTTAGTGCGGCGACATATGGCGCAAATACGTTCACGGCAACCCGAGTTCAATTCCCGTCTTGAGGTCCTTTGTCGATCCTGCCCCCCTCTCTCTGCCCAATGCTTTCCTGTCTGCTCTCTACTGTTCCATCTGAATAAAGACACAAAAAAACCTATAAATATAACTTTAAAAAAAAAAAAGAAAAAAAAAAAAAGGGTGATGCAGGCTTGAATACAGCTTTCCACATTTCACAACTTCCTTTAATCTTTTTCTACCCATCATTTCCTGTTATCTTTTTTCTATCCTTTGAATAAAATAACTAGAAGGTCTAAAGTAAAAGCAAAAATCTGTTCTAAGCAAAAATGCCACTACAGCCTACATCAACCACAGCAATTCCTGTGATATTACACTGCGAATCAGCAGCAACTGCACTAGACCTGTAAACTAACCAAACACTCGCTTCATACTCAAAACACAAGAAATAATGTCTACATTTAGTGTGGCTCAAGTTTCCACAAACGTTGCCTTTGGAGAAAACAATTGGGCGAATTTGAGATCCTGCAAGTGGCTTCGCAGCTGCTGCGAGGAGGCAGACAGTGTGTATAGCGTAAATTATTCAGTAAATACCTCAATATAATGTACACTGCATATGTCCGGGCCTGTCTGAGGCTTTATTGGCCAGCTGGTCACCAATATGCTCTCCGCAGACAAAGAGACCAAGCAGCTAGTACAATTCCATTACAGCCAGCACAAGCGCGAGTGCGTACGACAAAGTGCTTCCAAGACCTGTTCATTAATTGCGTGTGGAAAGTTGTTGGGAAATCATAATGGGAGTCAAGGCCTACAATCAAAGGCTGCAAGAGTAATGGAGCCACATTCAAAGGAATACATCACTCCAGCACACTTGGCACTAGAGAAATACACAAACTTTAACAAAGGAGTGCGGGCAATTGGCAAGAGCGGCAGTCACTTGCTATTACTCACGTTGTGAGAAGTGGGGGAAACTCACTCCGTAATTGCAACCCTCTCCCAAACTGTTAACTGAAACAGTCATTAACTACAATAGCAACTTGGCTACTGCAGCCACAGCAAATTAGATCAGCGGCGTGACTGACTGAGTGACTGGGGGTAGGTACGGCTCTTCCAGAAGAAAACGAGAGAGTGGCAGAGGGAAGGAGGGAGGGAGAGAGAGGGGGAAAAAAGATGGTCAGGAACAAGTGTTTCACAAAGGAAATATGAAAAGCAGCTTCAGCCCGGAAAAATATAAATACTCTTATCATCTGAATGTGACGCTAAACAAAACAGGAATCCTGTTAAAACCAAACAAAATGAGGGCAGCGTAACACAAAGGAGGCTTTTTTTGCATATATGAACCAAAATGGCAATGAAGAAGCTCATTTGATAATCAGATAAAGAAACCCACATCAAGCTTGCACGCAATGGCTCACAATCGACTGGCCTTTTGGTAACCCTCCCCAAACTAAAAGCTAGGCAACGGACAGAGTAATGCAGAAACGCAACCGACTAAAATCACCCGCCTTTATCCTAAATGCCTCAAATTTGCTTATATTGATCTCCTGGATAAGGAAAACAATACTATATGCATAACAGAAAACTACATTGAGATCAAAAGTCCATGCATAGATCCAGATTATTTACATGGCTTTATAAGCAAATATTATTATGGATAAATGGCAAGCATACTCTAAAAAAGTCTATTTTATAAACAAGTCTTTTGTCTATCAGAAGCCAAGAGTGCCTGCTTTGCATGAGCTGATTACACCTTCACAGACTGTGTGTAACATATCAACAATTTTCAAAATTCAAATGTTTACATGTTAAACGGCTAGACTGGGAAGAAGAACTTTTCATAGCAGAAATCTTCTTTCCCCCCCCCCTAACAGTAGTAAGCCCTTTAACTTATTACACTCAATTCAAACCGAAAGGTTACAACTGAAAATAAAATATGTAATTATAAGTAAAAAGATGTAAAATATATAATAATAATAAAATATGCAATAAAATTATGTCTTTTACTGTGACGCTGAAAATAATAGTTTTTAGGATGTTTTATCATATGTGAAACCTAGAATTAAACCTAGAATTAAAGGAATTCAATCTTTTTTAAAAAGAAAAAAAAGAAAGCCAGGTGAAAATTCAGTTCATACTCAGCACTTATAATGCAGATTAATCTTCATAAACACTAATAATTTAATTTTAAATTACTCTGTTAAATGAATATACAGTTTTTATACTGTACATTATAATGTTGTGAACCCTAAAATTACTTGTAGCATACAAAAACATTTTATTTAATCTATTTACAAAATAATAAATTATTTTAATATCAGATATTTATCAGTTATCAAGAATTATGGGTTTATCAGTATCAGCCAGAATTTCATTTCCCTATTTTTAATGGTTAAATATATGCAAGGAAGATAAGACCATTCATCAAATATGCAAATAGACATAAGGGGAAAAAAAAGACCAATTGTAATTCAACATGCAAATATTGTGATTGAATCACTGTCTGTTAGATTTCGAATAGCGAATATTCTATATTTGGTCACACACCGTTTACTTTAATCTTTAATCTTAATTTTAACTTTAAAAACTTTACATAAAACAACAGATAACACAAATAGATTTTAACATAAATTTGAAGGATAGCGCTCCAAAGGCTGAAATTATATACTTATATATATATATATATATATATATATATATATATATAAATAAAAGACCCTTGAAGTTTCATGTTAACCAGTTCAGGATGAACTAACTGTAGAAGTGTAATCATTTCAAGGCTTAGAATAAAACCCTAACCAGAATGTTTGAGGAATATCAGAGTGCTGCCTTGCATCCTCCATTGTCTTTCTTTAGAAAAAAAAAAAGTGAATTGTCATTTACACAGAAGGAGCCACCCGGCTGTAAGCCGACTGCGGCACTAACGAGACAAAGTTTCTTCGGGAAGTGTCCCGCTTTCATGGTTGCCGGGATGTTTAATTACACCGGCTGCGTAGTGGGTAAAGAGAGGGGGAGGAGAGAGGAGGAGAGGCATCCCTCTCTGACAGCCTAGCTGAGATTCCTCACCTGTCCAAGGCGGGAGACGCACCTGTCACCGCACACTTAATCACCAGCGCACTCTGGGCCCAACCGGGGAGCCACACCACCACGCCGAAAATTAAAATGAACTTTCTTGCCACGCAGTTAAGGCAGCAAAAAAAAAAAAAAGAAACGCTGTCATTCCTCTTCCCCTCATTAATATTCTGAGGTTAAGAGCTTTTCAGCGAAACGTAATTAATTGAAGCTGAGCTGACAGTAAACAAGCAATTTCAAATTAAAGCAAAATGACAGGACCGTCATTTGTAAAATGTGAGCAGATTTTGGCGACAGATAAATGAAGGAAAATGTTAAGGAGGAAAAAGTGATGAAGATATTAATCTTCACCTGTCTGTGTCAGCGTGCCACTCATATCCGCGATGTTGCTCTCGATCCGTTGCAGATGCTTCTTGTCCTCTTTGCTGCCCATAATGAGGGGAAGGATGTATTTCTGCAATTAAAAACATGGCACGCTATTAGAATTCCACTCAGGAACAGGGAAAACAGGCCTGTGGACCAGGACACGCTCTGTTGCTACGTCGACAAATAGACAAAGGGCTAATCTATTAGCGTTAGCATCGTCAAACCAAAACTTAACCCTCACTGAAGGCTTCTTATGTTCACAATTTTTTTTAAAGAGCTTTACTACATTTATTTGATAAAAAAATTGTGAAATATTATTACAATTTAAAGTAACCATTTTGTATTTTAATATATTTTGAAATGTAATTTATTCCTGAGATAGCAAAGCTGAATTTTCAGCAGATGTTACTCCAATCTCCAGTGTCACAGATGTGCTGCTTAATATTTCTGTTAAAACCATGATACATTTTTTCAGGATTCTTTGATGAACAGAAAGTTCAAAATAACAGTTTTGTAACATTATACGCATCTTATTGTCATTTTATTTGATCAATTTAATGCATCGTATTCTTAACTGAATAAAAGTATCAAAAAAATCATAGTGACCCTAAAATGTTGAATGGTAGTTTTTATAATTTATCAGACTCTATATTTTTAAAACAATGAATGATCATAATTAGGTGACAGAATCTCTTGAGCAAATAAATGTATACAAAATAAAAGTACAAATTTTAGAAATACTAGAATACACACTAATTTATATAACAAAAGTTGAAAATGAAAATGACATTTTCGTAAAAAGAAGGCCTTAAAACGACAAGCAGGGATTCAAATAGCTAGATGAAGTAATTATGAATCAGACTTATTACAACTATATTTGAGAGAGGGCAGATAAAGACTGTTTTACTATAGATTCTAGTACATCAGCACCATATATCAGAAGGGGGAAAAATCCACACAATGCTAATGTTTGTGCTTGATTTCACAGTATCAAGTTCAGTATTGTGTTTGGCAGAGGCAGATAAAACATCATTATATGAATTATGATTAATAGGCCTGCATTCATGCTGAAAAAAACAGGACCTTTTGTTTTTTTTGTTTTTTAATCCCTCTCAAAAGTCTTGTGGTTTTCTCACTTCATCCAGAGTAATTTGCCTCAATGGCTGACACCGAGGCCAAGAATTAAGCATCGGGGCATGACTCTGGGTTCAACATCATTAAGTCTTTTAGCCCACAGGCTGGCTTCTCCATTTGAACATGTCACCTTCTGAGGACAATTGCTTGTCAGAGTTTAAGCCTTGTAGAACAACATCTCCAAACACCGAGCAAAGGTCAGACGGCTAGCGCTTCCACTAGCTGCCTCCCGGTTCTCACACCATGGCTGTGTTATTTCCAAAAGCACACGTCGATTTGTTTCCCTCGACAAACAAACAGCACATAGACGGGGAGATTAACATGGCATTTGGTGAATAGCTGGGTGCTGTAAAGCGTAATGTGCGTGTGCAGGCTCTCCGTCTGGAAAACAGTTGGCCTTAACAGGTTTTCACAGCGGCGCAACCGTTGTTGACACCGGCATAAGTAATAAACACTTTTAAGTTGAAAAAATCAGAATGAGTGTCAACACCAGGGTAGTTAATAAGAGAGCTGCTGTGAGCACTGTTTACAATGTGCTCTATAGCATAAATAAAGTGGAGGTGGAGGACGGGGCATATGGTGGCACCGGTGAGCTGTTCCTCTGACATGACAGCAGTGAGAGCTCTCGCACCAGGGAACTGCACCTCCAGCCACCGGCACAGATCCTATGAACAGCAGAGATGCACACGGGGGAGTGGAGAATCACAAACTGTGTGTGTGTGTGTGTGTGTGTGAGCATGAGACAGAGAATGAAAATGAGAAAGGAGTGAAAAAGAGTTACAGAGAACATTTCTAAAAAATAAAAAAAAAATAAAAATGAGAGTGGTGCTTGCCTGCGCACAAGTCACTTTCACAAAGCTGTGAACAGTTGCCACTGCATCACTACACGGTTTCTAAGGTGTTCAGAGTGTTTTTTTGCTGCTAGAACATCATTAGGTCCAAGTCAAAAGAGCTCAAAGCAAAGTCTCGATTATATTGTCATCTCTAATCATGCCTGGTTTTTGCACATTTTATTGTCCGCCAGGCAAATATCTTAGATCCAGTCTTTTAGTGTATTTGCTCATGGTTCATGGGTAATATACTAAGGTAAGCGTTTCTTTTTGGGGTTTTTTTTTTTTGGTTTTTTTAAAGAAAGAAAGAAATCTCTTACGTTCAACCAGGCTGCATTTATTTTATCAAAAATACATAAAACAGTAATATTGTGAAACATTATTATAATTTATGGCAAATAATAATGGCAAAGCTGAATATTCTGAAGCCATTACTCCAGTCTTCAGTAGGGCTGCAACAAATGATTACTTTGATAATAGATTAATTGAGTGATTACTAGAACGATTAATCGACTAATTGCCGATTATTTCACGGATTAATTAATGATTTCACTTTGATCGATTATTCAGCTTTTGCAATTAGTTAAAATATTGAGATATTATAAAATATTGACCTATTATAACTAAAAAATAAACAAGGAAATCACTTCAGCTTTTGAAAATGTTTTTTTTAATGAACTTTGAGCCAAATGAATAGACCAGTTAGACCTTCAGATTTTCTGCCCTCCTCAGAAGTCATCAACAGTCCATCTGATTCAATAACGAATTATTAGGAAATGTATCAGATATGTTAATTTTTCTTAAGAAAAAAAAATCTCAACTAATGCTTATATATATATATATATATATATATATATATATATATATATATATATATATATATATATATATATATATATATATATATATATATATATATATATACACATACATACACATACATATACATATATATATACATATATATATACACACATACATATATACACACACATACATATATACACACACATATATATACATATACATATACATATATATATATATATATATATATATATATATATATATAAGGGCTATCAATCGATTAAAAATTTTAATATAATTAATTACATACTTTGTGATTAATTAATCTAAATTAATCGCATACATAATTTTTTCTGTGAAAGTATTAAATATTTAAATTCAAATGAATCAATGAATAATCAGCATTAGTGACATTAAATTCAAAAACTCTTTTATTATTATTTTCACTGTTTAAATAATGGCCATAACAATCAACAATATGACCTAATATGCTAAGGAAATAAATTCAAAAGTGCTTCAGGAAGAAGATTTGATGATGTGTGCCGTAACACCAGAGGTTGAGTTAGACTTTAATTTTGTCCGTCATTTTGACGGACAGGTTCGTAAAAAATCCGTCATAATTTATTATTACCCATCATTTTAATTTCCATCTTTTAATTACAACACCACATTTAATTGCTTTTATTTTTGTTCACATTTTAATTGGTAATTCACACGTGAAATTTCTCTGTACTGTACTATAGGATACGTGTTGGTAGCCATTAAAGAAAACGTGGTTTCATATTTATGTTTAAATAGTCCTATGTTATGTTTTAAATTCATCTATTTGATTGTGAAAAGTGAATATATTGGGAGACACGGAGTGGGTCAGACATGATTTTGACCACTTCATGAAGTTTTGTTTGGTAGAAAGCCTTTCTTTAAAGGCTAGAAGCAAATATAGCAGAAAATATAATCATGACATGGAGGCGCGGGTGCGATCACTGGCGCGTGAACTGGAACGCGTCTTACATGAATGAACCGAAACTCAGCGTATAGGCTGCATGCCTCAGAGACATGAGAAATATTTCTATAGAAAGCATGAAATATCTACTTTAACGACGTGCTAGGTCGTACCTCCGGATTAGCGTTAACTCCTGGATGCTTTGCATTGATGTGGCAGCCTACTTTAGAGTGGATAAACTCCGGTGATATGCAAATTCCTTGCTGCAGACAACTTTATTTTTATCAACACTTCCATCAGGCCGTTTTTTATAAGTAAATGTTCCAGTCAATGATCCAGGCAGCGCCAGCGTGTTCTCGTCTCCCTCCTTCATTTTACAGTCGAATTGTGGCCAGAACTGCTCCAGGTTCAAAGGTCAATACAAAATGGATTAATCTGCGTTATTTTTTTTAACGCGTTATTTTTTCTGAGGTTAATTAATCGAAATTAACACGTTATTTTGACAGCCCTAATATATATATAAAAAAATTAAAAATTAAAATTAACAACTGATTTATATACAATTGCAGTTTTTATAATAACGCTGTAATAATAACTTTACCAAGGCCCTGTTTACACTAGTGCATTTTCGTTTTAAAATGAAAACGATCCTCGTCTACACTGGCGTTTCCACAGTGTTTCAGAAACAATTTCCGTCTACACTACATGACCGAAAACGCAAGTCACATGACCGTTCATGCACCCTGGCCGTGTGTGTAGAAGTGTAAACAGTTGCCTCTTGCGTATGTAGGTAGCTGCAGTATAAAAAAAAAACGCAGAGTTTAACTGCATAATGGTGCTAAAAATGACAACAAAGCCAGCAAAGCTGCAGTTCAGTCTCCATGTTATCGTTTACACGGTCATCAAGGATACGCAGAGCAAACGTGGGCAGCCACGCAATCGTTTTCAAAAGTCTCCATTTTGGTCCGTTTACACTGAAATGCAACCCCGGTGTTTTCAAACTAAAACGGGCTCAGCAGCGTTTTCAAAATCTCAATTTTCGAGGGCCGAAAACGCCGGAGTAGTGTAAATGACAGGCGTAATCATAGAAAAAGCTATGCGTTTTAAAACGGAAATGCACTAGTGTAAACGGGACCTGAAATGCAACCCCGGCATTTTCAAACTAAAACGGGCTCTGCAACGTTTTGGAAAGTCTCCGTTTTTGAGGGTCGAAAACTCCAGAGTAGTGTAAACGACAGGCGTAACCATAGCAAAAGTTATGAGTTTTAAAACAAAAACGCACTAGAGTAAATATCAATATAGTGCATATTTTTTTGAAAAATGCTCCTGGCTTTTCTCAGGTAAACGTGACATTAGGGGACAATGTTTACAAGCTGTTTTACTGACGTGAGACATGATACAGATTTCGGTAAGTAGTACTGTTTCTTTCAAGTTACCCTCTGATGTTCATTCATGTTTACTTGGTACTGTAACTAGGGTAGGGGATTT
The DNA here is from genome assembly GCF_018812025.1 of Megalobrama amblycephala. NCBI lineage: Eukaryota > Metazoa > Chordata > Actinopteri > Cypriniformes > Xenocyprididae > Megalobrama > Megalobrama amblycephala. The sequence continues at coordinate 17,815,259 of NC_063067.1, forward strand.
GTTCAAATAATAATAGTAACAATGAAACAGCAATAGTAGCAGTAATGACTTCCTGAGCAAGCACCAGTAATGGGAATGAGTGAAAACGAAAGTCGTTAAAAACGAGAGTTGATGTCACATTCTCAAAAAATCCTTTTAAGTATTGAACAAGCTACAGTTTCAGATTGCAAAACACTCTTGTCAAAGGAAAAAGTGACTTTTTCTGTTAAAATGACGGGTTTGGCTCACTACATTAATAACAGCAGTCATGTGGGCTTCTGCAGATGGAGACTGGCTTTATAAACACACGTGTGCTGAGAGCAGCAGAGGAACTGACTGACTGAAGTGGTCGAGTGCAGACGGAAGCTTAGGAAGCTAAACATGACTTCCTAATCATGACATCATGGGAGTTCCATTCAATGCCATTGCAAATGCTCGCTTAAAGGCCACTACTCCATTTTCTTTCTCTTATAAAACACAGTAATGGAGTCCACATGCCCCTGTGGGCAATGTGGGTTTACTGTCATCGGGAAACGGGGTCTCTCCTTTACGCAGTGGGGCCTGAGGGCCCACGCACCCATCCGTGCCCACGTACACAGTTATGTGGTGAAAGTATTGGAAAGCGGCAAGAGTACTGCTGCCGGGTTTTTCCGAAAGGGAAAACAAAGAAAAGATCTAGGGGTTGAGATGAGCTCATTCTGATGACGCTGGACAGATTGACTAACCACAGCAATTTACTCAAAATCATTGTAAAAATACTCACACAAAAGCAGAAATTCTGGGAAAAGTTTGAGTTCTCAGAATAATGAACACATTTTGAGAAATATGCTACTGGTGGCTATTACACACATACCCGGTAGAGATGATAGAAGCCAAAGGCCATTCCTGCCAGGATGACAGCCATGGCACTGTAGTCTCTCCATCTGTAACCTGAGGGACCTGCTGGGACAAACACAAATACAAGAAGCCCATCTATTAGCTAAACCCTGGGTAAACCTGTGGTGGACCTTCTGGTAGATGCCATATTTAATTTGACATAAAAGAAACAAAGCTGCGATGTATAAAAATACAGTATATTCAATGGCCTCATCCTGCAACACAGTTTCTGAGTTTTTATTTTATAAAACCATTCGTGTAATTTTTTCTTAAGATGGTGCTGGTACAGTAAAGGCCTTTGCACACTGAGTCCGAAATTTTCGCATGCGTTTTTTCGTATTCATAATCCTAAAAATTTGTCACGCACAGAGACCTTGCACACTGAGTCCGATGCGTATTAATGAATGCGTTGCGGGAAAAAAAAAAAATAAAAAAAATCGCAAAACAATACAAAATGAAGTCTTCAAGCAATGAGCAACGATTTAGTTGTCCTCCTCTCCTTAAAAAGAGGAAATATTGGGTCCATCCAATTTCGCGATTGTATAGAGAGAAAGAGTTTCACCTCATCAAGGAGCTGCGTGATTATCCCGAGCGTTTCAAAGTTTACTTCAGGATGTCAGTGGCTCAGTTTGATGCTTTGTTACTGGCACAGTCTGTCTTTGTATTCCGCACGTTATGGTAACGGTGGCTCTGAATTGTCAAAACGTCTCTCAAAATGCATGCCACGGATGCGAAAAACGCAGAAAATCGAACATGATCCGAATATTTTTTTGACGGACGAAAGTTTCGGAGGCAGTGTGCAAACGTGATTGACATAACGCGAGGTCGAATTTATTTTTTAGCGTGCAAAAATTTTGCATGCGAATTTCGGACTCAGTGTGCAAAGGCCTTAACACGGACCATTTCCATGAATCAGCATAAAGTGTCCATTTTAATGATTAAATTCAAAACTCTGATTCAGTGATTCATTTGCATCATCACTCAAAAATTTTCATGGAACAACCCTATATATTTTTTCATATATTAAAACGCTTTAGTAAAAACACATGTAGGTAAACACTGCTGTTTACTGTTATATAGGTGTATTCTTTTGAAAATTAGTAAATATGATTCTTGCTTGTGTTCATTTAGTGAAAAGCATGTGGGAAGGCAAACTTTATTGATTTTTACTTTATTAAATATTTTGAATCTCATGTTCTGCAAGTGTTTTGGTCAAAATGCTGGTTAAAAAAATGGTCATGAATATATATTCATGAATATGCATTCATGCATAATGAAAAATACAAAAAAAATATATTTTATGAAAATATTTTTATTCAATATTTTATTATTATTTACATTCAAAATATTTTAACAAAAAAAATCTCCACAAGACAAAAAAATAGAAACCACTGACTGTTCTTCTACCCTTCCTACTTCTATGACTGTACCATCACAGCTTTTTCAATTGCCTCAAACTACTGTATAAAAAAAGATGTCAACACTAGACTAAGGTCTATAGTCTATACATGCATATATGAATTGGAGCTCTTGTTCCTAGAAGGAAGGGGAGGGAGAGAGAGTTCTGATTACACGTGGTTGTGGAAGCGTAAACTAGATCTGAACTTCTAGATTAAGTACCACATTACTGTAAAACAGAAAATGAGCAATTTCATCAGCTATGAGCAGAACGGAAACTCCCGCTTACAATATTTGAGGGGAAAATCACTCTGTTAAGGGTAATTGTGATCTTGAAGAGATGGAAATGAGAATCGTTTAAAAGATCTCTCACACGGTTTCTGCTCAGGCCTCGCACAAGTGCTCACAAGCGATGAGATGGGGTGTGAATGTCACTTAAGCGCAGTATTATCAGGTACCATCAGGAAATGAAAGCCACATCAAAGAGTCCCTCCTCACCCCTCACACATATTCTCAGAGAAAGACAGTTGACCTAACAGAAGGCGAAAAACTCAGAAAAAAAAAAAGTTCAGTGCAGATTAAAAAAAACTGCACTGTTCACTCTTTTTGAGAGATACCTTGCTAACAGCTATAAGATTGAAGTTATTTATACAAGTCAACATTCTGATGACGAACCATATTAAAAATCAAAGGTCAAACTACCCAAGTATCCGGAAATTAACAACTAGGCAACTCAAAAGAGCCATTATTCAGGCAAAAAGATAGCCCCGCCCCAAACTCACGCCATTGGTTGAGCCAATGTTGCTGGGTCGGGCTGGTCGGGAACCTCAAACAAACAATCAATATTTTTAAAGTGGCTTTTCCGAGAATCAACTTACCAATGGTTTACATACTGTATAGCTGGCATATTAATATGGATATGAGAGAATGTTCTAACATTAAATAAATGACATACTTCAGTTTTACGTTATATTTTAACCAGCTTGTGAAAGCAAGAGCAGCCGTTTCAGTTCACGCTGAGGCAATCTGGCAAGGCTCTGCCAACAGAAAGGAGGGAGAAATTATCATGCAAATGTTTAACGGCACACCAAACAGAGAAGTAATTAAAGCAAGCTTGGCTCTGGCAGGTCAACATGTCAGATACAAAATGCTCTATTTTGTAACATAGCGAGGTCTGCGGAACAGGTGTGTTACTGTAATTTGTTTGAATCTGCTCTACTGAATACAAATAGATAGGCTCGCTAATAGACCAGCAAAGCAATACTACTATTTCATTTTTTGATAAACGGACAATGTGTAACTGAACACGCAGTTTTTATATGATTAATTATATGAGAGGTCTGTTAGGGGCAACATAAAGAAAAATCTGGCCCTGATTATTGAAAAATGGGACAAAACATGTCCTACAATTTTACCTGCCATTAGTTTTTAAATAGCAGCATTTATACTAGATCAGTAAATTGTTCTTTACACAATTATCTACATTTATATACATTTATTTTTTCATTAAAAACAGTATTTTAATTAAAATTGTATTTAATGATCACTTACTACTCCTAAAACCATGATTAATGTATTTTATATTATATATATATTTTGTAATATAAATTATGTACTGTATATATTTCATATATTATCATTTTAAAGGGATAGTACACCCAAAAAATGAAAATTATGTCATTATTTACTCACACTCATGTTGTTCCAAACCTGTAAGACTTTTGTTCATCTTTGGGACACAAATGGACATATTTTTAATGAAATCTGAGAGATTTTTGTCCCTCCATTGACAGTCCACGCAACTACCACTTTGATGCTTCAAAAAGTTCATAAAGAGATCATAACACTAATCCTTATGACTCAGGCTGTTTAGTCCAAATTTTCTGAAGAGACACGATCGCTTTATATGATGAACAGATTGAATTTAGGCTTTTATTCACATATAAACATTGATCAGCAAACATAAACAGAAGTTCAACTGAACCTGCTTGACACACAAGAACAAACCTCACTGGTTCTCACATGTTAAGTGAACATGCTTGAGCTTCCGTTTTCAGATTGAAGCCTAAATTCAATCTGTTCATCATATAAAGTGATCGTGTCTCTTCAGAAAATTTGGACTGAATCGCTCAATTCATATGGATTAGTTTTACTTATCTTTTTATTTAAAGGTGCCCTCGAATGAAAAATTGAATTTATCTTGGCATAGTTGAATAACAAGAGTTCAGTACATGGAAAAGACATACATTGAGTTTCAAACCCCATTGCTTCCTCTTTCTTATGTAAATCTCATTTGTTTAAAAGACTTCCGGAAAACACGCGGATCTCAACATAACACCGACTGTTACGTAACAGTCGGGATCATTAATATGTACGCCCCCAATATTTGCATATGCCAGCCCATGTTCAAGGCATTACACAAGGAAAGGCTGTATTAACGTCTGGATCTGTGCACAGACAAGGTAAGCAAGCAAGAACAACAGCGAAAAATGACAGATGGAGCAATAATAACTGACATGATCCATGATAGCATGATATTTTTAGTGATATTTGTAAATTGTCTAAATGTTTCGTTAGCATGTTGCTAATGTACTGTTAAATGAGGTTAAAGTTACCATCATTTCTTACTGTATTCACGGAGACAAGAGCGGTCGCTATTTTCATTTTTAAACACTTGCAGTCTGTATAATTCATAAACACAACTTCATTCTTTATAAATCTCACCAACAGTGTAGCATTAGCCGTTAGCCACAGAGCACAGCCTCAAACTCATAGAGAATCATATGTAAACATCAAAATAAACACTTTACTTTTATATTAGCTGTGTGAACTTTGTAAATGCGCTGTAATATAGTCGAGAGCTCGTGTGGCAGGGAGCACGCGATTTAAAGGGGCGGCGCGCTGAAAAAAATCAGTGCATAGTTAATGATGCCCCAAAATAGGCAGTTAAAAAAAAATAATTTAAAAAAATCTATGGGGTATTTTGAGCTGAAACTTCACAGACACATTCAGGAGACACCTTAGACTTATATTACATCTTGTGAAAAAGCATTCTTGGGCACCTTTAACTTTTTGAGGCGTCAAAGTGGTAGTTGCATAGCTGTCAACTGAGGGACCAAATTCTCTCAGATTTCATTAAAAATATCCCAATTTGGGTTCCAAAGATGAACGAAACTCGTACAGGTTTGGAACAACATGAGTGTGAGTAAATAATGACATAATTTTCATTTTTTGGGTGTAATATCCCTTTAATTATATTAGCTAGTAAATATTTGTAATAAATGTTTGACATTACTTTAGTATCTGATGCTGTTAATTCATATTGCATGATAGCCAAAGGAAAACACTTATTTTGTGAGAAAGCTGAATAATTGTAGGTAAAACTGATCATGTTTAACAGATTCATTCTACTTCTGCAAGCACATTAAAACATCAGCAAACCTGTAACTTCCTACAGCTTCCATTTTAAGGACTTCGGACAACATCACTTTTTGTATCAATGGTAAACACCACATTAACTAAGTGTCCTTGTGGGAGCATGGCATGCGGGAAACACATGATGACAGTTTGGGCAAATTCAGAGGCCTTGAGCTTAGACCCTGACCGATCTGACCGATCTCCTACTTCAACTCGAGATCCAAACGGGACTCCTTCTTCCACATCGGTAGCCCCTCCATTTCCACTTTCCACTCCTGCTTTTTATTTGGTCACTTAAGGTGTGAGCATGGCCTCCATTCCCCTTTTTTCCAATCTCCGTTCAAATTTATTGGGTTCAGAAAAGGCCCTACTGTCCTTCTGCCGCTTGAAAATAGAGATCAGAGTATCCATTACTCCGACAGAGATGGATGCAGGTCCTGACGCATCGTCCCCATAACAAGGACATCAAAGAGAGGGACCCCCTCTTTCCAACACTGACCCCCGCGAAGATCTCCTCACTCTCCCCTCATTATGCCATTCTCTCATAGCCGTTTTGATATAAAACCCCCCACTCTAGTGGGGCTGAAGCCTAACTACATGGCCATCCCATCAACATCGCTTTCATTACAAAACATGAGATGGCGGGGAGTCAAGGACAGGGTGGCAATAAATGAGGGTGGAATACATCTGGAATCATTGTCATACAGGTTAAGCATTATGCGAACTTCATTCAGGATTGGTAAATCAGCGGCCGGCCTGGAGCTCATAACCCGCAGAGGTAATAAAGATAGAGGCTGCAGAAAGGCCCTCGGCAGGCCAACCAACCACAGATTGTCGTGACGGTGCGGACATCATATCGCAAGGCCGTGTCGGAATTAATTATGTGCCTATGCAAAAACGATGTTGTCCGCCACTCATTTCCTTTGAAAACCACTCACTTAGGATAACAGTTATGTTTGGGCGCTTATAAAAATATCTGCACGATATTCCAAAGTATTCCACGCAGTCGGTCTGTTTTGAATTGATGTATGGGCGAAGGTTTAAATAGGATTATGGGAGCACAGAGGAGACGTCTTCGATGGGGGACTCATTTAATATAGTCACGCACCATTTGGTAGAGAAAATCAACTAGACTAGACAAGTCATGTTTAAGGAGTCCATAGGCTGATAAAACATAGTGAGGGGACGGGTGGAGGGGTTATAGGGTAAACCACATATCCTAGCAAAACCGATTGCGGTAATACTCACTGTACGGGGCCAGTTGAACAGGGTGAGCGATGTGCGCGGGCCCGGGAACAGCGACAGTCAGCGGCTCCTCCGTACTACCGGACCGCTGGATGGCTAGATCAACCTCCTCATCGGTCAGACCTGCACGGAAAGAACGTGGTATGACATTCAGCACATCACCACTATAAGATTCAGATGTTAATTTTTTTTAAATATATTTTTACTAGCGGGTTCAGGACACTATAGTTCATTTATGTAAGTGAGGATAGCAAAATAAAGTAAACTGTGACATATTATACCCAAACATTCTTCATACAGTGAACTACCAGTAAAATTGATAAAAATTTGGAACCAAAAATTATTCAAACACTTTGACCTGACCATGTTTTGCTTGAGTGTTATCTGACATAATTAGGATTAATTTTTGGTCACATTCACAGAAATGGTTTGGTATTTTTAGATAATTTTAAAGGGTTAGTTCACCCAAAAATGAAAATGATGTCATTAATGACTCACCCTCATGTCGTTCCAAACCCGTAAGACCTTCGTTCATCTTCGGAACACAGTTTAAGATATTTTAGATTTAGCCCGAGAGCTTTCTGTCCCTCCATTGAAAATGTATGTACGGTGCACTGTCCATGTCCAGAAAGGTAATAAAAACATCATCAAAGTAGTCCATGTGACATCAGTGGGTTAGTTAGAAGCTTTTGAAGCATCTGAAATACATTTTGGTCCAAAAATAACAAAAACTACGACTTTATTCAGCATTGTCTTCTCTTCCGGAATCCTTTCCATTTAATTGATTCCATTGAATCCTTTCATCTGTCGGCGTTGGTAATGCACTTTTACGTCGCTGTTTTTGGTGATTAGGCATGCACACTTGCACACCATTTTAAAAATATAGCAATACCAAAATACAAAATATAGCTGCAAGCAGCAATTACGGGGCCAAGCACAAAAACGGCACAAGAAGCAAGCCAACATGGCTGGGAGCATCAGACTTACTGCAAAAGTGAGCAATTAAAGACCTATTAAGATCATTTTAGGTAAAAGAGCTGAAAAATGATCAAAAATTAGGATTTACTGGTTCATCACTTTTGACCAATAGGTGGCACTGTGACCAAATTAATGTGGTATGGTCAGAGTGAGGTGACAATGACACTTGCAAAGTTTGGTGTCAATATGTGAAAGCATTGCAGAGATACAGCTTCAAGAGTCGTTTTTGCATCATGCCTCAAATTCTTTGCTCTGGTATACGAAAACGGTTTGACATATCGACTTGAAATCCATAACATTTTGTCGGCATGGTCTGAAGATGATACGGTTCAATTTTGGTGAAAATCGGAACAACGGTCTAGGAGGAGTTAAAAAAAGTAGGTTTTTAAAGAAAAACAATATAGCGGACAGGAAGTTCAGCTGACTATGGCAAATTTGATATCTATGATCTCAGCATGACCCAAGGAATCTACTGAGAGCAGTTTCCTTACAATCGGTTAATATAGTCAAAAGTTATTAGCATTTTTGTAAATTGTGTTATAACTTTTGACCACAAGGTGGCGCAGCGCCGAAACTTCTCAGGCTCCTTCAGGGCATTGTCCTGATGACCCATACCGAGTTTCGGAACGATACGCTAATGCGTTCGTAAAATACAGCATTTTAGCACAAAATTCAAACTGGCCGATGGCCAAAATGTCCGATATGGGAAAATTGGATATCATTCGACTCTGCATGATGCCCTGAATCCAACGAGTCCAAATTTATGATTTTTGGACAAAACTGTCAGAAGTTATAAGCAAAAAGATCCATTTTCCATATCTCCGCACCAGTAGGTGGCACTGTGCCGAAACACTGCATGATGCCTCAGGTCATGCTTGTGATGACATGTACCAAGATTGGTCTGAATATGATAAAGCGTTGTGGAGATACAGCCTCATGTCTATTTTTGCAAGCACTACGTACAATTCGTTCACGTGTTTTATGAAAACGGTTTGAGGAATCAACTTGAATTCCATAACTTTTTGTCGGCATGGTCTGAAGATGATCTGGTTCAATTTTCATGAAAATCAGAGTAACGGCCTAGGAGGAGTTCGAAAAAGTAGGTTTTTCAGAAAATTCAAAATGGCGGAAAAATTTCATGACGGAAAATGACGTCATATGGTGCATTCGAATCGGCTTGACCCAAGGAATCAGACGAAAAAAAGAATTTCGTTTCTAACCCTTACGGTTCAAAAGTTATTAGCATAAACATAAGTGCAACTTTGGACAGCTGGTGGCGCTAGAGGGATTGAGTTAGAGACTCCAAACTTTGCTATGGACAAAGGTCAGACTGTCCTCTAACTGTGTGCCAAATTTCACAACTTTCCCACAAGCGGTTCTATGGGCTGCCATAGACTTCAATAGCGGAAGAAGAAGAAGAAGAAGAAGAAGAAGAAGAAGAAGAAGAAGAAGAAGAAGAAGAAGAAGAAGAAGAAGAAGAAGAAGAAGAAGAAGAAGAAGAAGATAAAATGAACGGAAACAGATACAATAGGTGCCTTAGCACCTTCGGTGCTTGGCCCCTAACAATGTAGAATAGCTTGACTACAGCGTGCGTCTCCCTCAGACTGTAAACGAAGCTCGGGCGCACCACATAACACGTCAGCAGCGTCACTGCGGAGTCGTGAACCCGGATTGACAACAGACCCGAAAGAGAAGACAATGCTGAATAAAGTCGTAGTTTTTGTTATTTTTGGAACAAAATGTATTTTCAATGCTTCAAAAACTTCTAACTAACCCTCTGATGTCACATGGACTACTTTGATGATGTTTTTATTACCTTTCTGGACATGGACAGTATACCGTACATACATGTTCAATGGAGGGACAGAAAGCTCTTGGGCTAAATCTAAAATATCTTAAACTGTGTTCCGAAGATGAACGGAGGTCTTACGGGTTTGGAACGACATGAGGGTGAGTCATTAATGACATAATTTTCATTTTTGGGTGAACTAACCCTTTAAGTAATCTAGCTAGTAAATATTTGACTACTTTTGTATCTGATGGTATTGAAACATAATGAGCGATAGGCCAGGGAAAACATTTCATTTGTTAAAAAATGGAAGATCTGTTGGTAAAAACATTGGTGAAAACCTCTGAACAGATTGCTCCAAAATAATCCTTTGGTACATAAACTTTTCTGCACCTTTGTAACCTTTCTTCTCCCAGTTGTCACTCACAAGATAATCTGAAGACTGAAGCCAAGTTCTACTGAATGAAAATGCCTGAAAACTCCAGAAATGATGTGAAAAACACTGTAACGGGAGAGGGAAAAGTGGTGATTTAAGTGCGACCTTGACTGTCCTTTGCAACCTGCGAATAAATCTAAACATTAAAACTCTTGCTAAACTAGGTTAATAGCACTAGAGGCGGCAGACGTAGACCAGGATGAGCAGCTCTGGAGGTCCAAAGCTCTGAGCTCTTCTCCATTACAGTCAGATCTCAAGAACAGAGCCTGTCCATTTCCTGCCGCTATATTTCCCCAGGTAGAGCTCAGCGGAACCCCAGACAGATAAAATGCATTATTTTAATTTCTTCATTGTAATGTAAATGTATTACATAATTTTGCAAATGCCAATATAATTTAATCTTCAGATCTTTTTTAATGATTTTAGTGGTGATTAAATTGCATAGAGGTCTCTGATGGAAAATGGCAGGAGAGGGAAAAAAAATCTAATATTAATATTTCCTTTTGTGGAAAAAAAAAAGCTGGTTTATTTCCAACACTGCACGCAGTCATTGGTCTGTGTCTTGTCTTGATTAAGCTTCTCCATGCGGGCCTAAACAGAGCATTGATGGGGCAGACAGCAACAAGAAACTGGAGAAACACTAGGAAAGGAAAGACAGAGGCGGAAAAAGCCCGTTAGTTGAATGTACTTGTGCGTTGACATTTAATGAAGACATAAAAGCGGGGAAAACATTATGGGCTTCCTCTACAATTGGCACATAAAACCCAAATGCTTTAACATCTCCATTTAGAGCCAATGGTTTAAAAAGGCTCCAGTTTCTATTAAACTGTAAGTTACACATATCAATTTAATAAATCTACTGAATCCTACAATACACACACACTCACTCTGACCTTTGTTTGTCCACAGTAGACTGGAGTGTGTCACGTCTGTCATTGCGTATTTAGTCTCTCTCTCGTACGCTCTTGCTCTGTTTACTGGAGATATCCCCTTGGGCATTGCGCTACTCTATTCCACATGCTTTCATACGGCACGGCTGCCTGCCAGAGAGCCAAAAGGCTGAGCTTTGCTCCAAATTGAGCTGTTTAAAGAGCAGACAGCAAGCTGTTTTTGCGCTGTAATACACACATCATAAATGTGGCAAATGCCAGTGCCACATGTGCTTAAATAGAGCAGAGAGAGCTGAGAGCTTGGCAGAGAACAGAGTCTGAGCCTGTTCAGCCCTGTCTGCTGTCTGCTGGGTATGAAATCACAGTCACACTTCATAGAGCCACACTAACAACACTGCAAAACAATACAAGAGCGCAGCGGAGGTAGGGTTGCATGGTTAATCACGCGGTTTTATCGCTGCGTTTCATGGTTTTCCAGTAAAACTTTCAATTTATAATGGTGAGAGACTTTAATTATTGGGATTATTGCGTAAAAATTGCACCCTTTTATTTTTAGAAAACTTAATGTTTAATAAAAAGAGAAATACATTTCTTTCTATGACAAAAATAAAATGCATCCTGACAAAAAAAAAAAAATGTATCAGTTTTCTGTTGTGAGGCCAGTGGAGAAAAAAACTAAACAAAAACAACTTGATGTCCAGAAGCATAACATGATGAATAATCAGTTATTGTCCATAACAAAAGTAATTAGCGGCTAAAGCCAAAAAGTGGTCTTGAGTGGCTTTCATCATTCTCTAATCAAAACAAATCATTTCTCCTTTAAGTAATGTACCATTCAAATGTTTTGGGTCAGTTACATTTATTTGAAAGAAATTAATACTTTTATTCAGCAAAGATGCATTAAATTGAATTAAATACAATTAAATTTCTATTTCAAATAAATGCTGTTCTATTGAACTTTCTTTTCATCAAAGAATCCTGAAAAAAAATGTTTAATTGTATTAAGCATTTTCAACAATGATAATAACAAGACATGATTGAGCATCAAATCACCACATGTGACCCGTGCTGGCAAAAAGAGTCAGAATGCGCACGGGCCAATTTCGAGCTACAGGCAAAACAAGTCAAAAATGGTGGTCGAAATTGAGGTTTTCACAACAATTAGTTTATTAAGCACTCGTCTAGCGATCCCAATGATTCAAATTGCAATTAAACATCTAAAAGTATCTTTATTTGTATGTTTTCTACCTTTGCTTTGTCCATGAGAAATGCTGTTTTTTGGTGGTGTTGTAAAGCACAGCATTCCAACTTTGTGAATGTTCATTGTGAATTCTCAATGACATGAGTCTGATCCAATGAAATTTGATTTTCAAACTCATACTAATGTAAACACAACGATCTTGCTTGTGCTGACTGACATATATAGCGTGCAATATATTTACAATAGATTATTGGTTTTTGCTAAATTTGGTTGTATTACCAGGAATTTTAAGGTATGGTTTCTATGTGATTTTGTTTTGGAACCTTCAGAAAACGAACTCAATTTTTCTCAAAATTGACTTTGCTGACTCTATCGACTTCAAACATGTGTAGCTCAGTCATTTTTTTGTCAGATTCCAACAAATCATACATCATGTTAAAGGTTTTTAATAAAAAGTGTGAAAATGACTCATTTTTGAAAATTTGCTCATTTTGCAACTCATGTTGCAACTCATTTTGCCAGTAAAGGTCACATATTAGAATGATCATGTGACACTGAAGGCTGGAGTAATGGCTGCTAAAAATTTAGTTTTGCCATCACAGGAATAATTTACATTTACATGTTAAAATAGAATAGAAGTTAATTAAAAATTGAAAAAATATTTCACAATATTGTTTTGCTGTATTTTTTATTAACAAAGGCTGCCTTGGTGATCACATCAGACTCAAAAACATAAAAACTGCCCCCAAACTTTTGAACGTTTGTGTAGTTTTTAACTACAGACTGTTATAGCTGTAAAACAAATGTAGCAACTTAAGGCGCATTAACAATGAACGTGCAGCCACGGGTAAGCAATTACCTGTATTTTATAACCACTTCAGATGAGGCTCATCCAATCAGAATTTGTAGTCAGATAAAAATTACCTAGTTATTTAACAGTTTATGGAGGTTTTTGAATCGCAGTTTCCACTGAGATAGCAAGAGGACACAGCAGCAAAACGTTAACGTCCAGAATTTATGACACCGATCTCTCTACATATAACCATATTCTCCCTTACTGTCAAGAATGATATTAACAAAATTTATACCGCCACCATTTTCATTAAAATGACCATGTAGCCAGTTTTACCTCTCTTGCGGAAATCTCTAGATTGAGGTCAAAGTTAAAAGAAGGGCAGTTTCTGTGGAGGTTGAAATGGCCCTGAAAAAATGTTGAATAATTTAAGGCAAATATTGGTCATCCTGTCTTGCATGGCATTCAAAGTGCCAGGAAGCAGCCACGGCCATGTGCTGAGCTGGTGCAGTCAGCCTGTACTGTCCAATAAGCAATAATGTGTCCCTGGACTCCTTATTCATCTGACCATACCAGACTGCTTGGTGGCAGACTATTGAATGAGACTTGGAGGCCCCCCTCTCATTTCCTCTCACTCACCTCACCGTAAAGACGCCCTCAGGAAGTTCACGTTTTCATGAGTTCACCTCAGAACGAACAGGTCGTTTTCTAAGGACGTAATGAACAAATATGTACATATTTGTAATGTCATTTGAATTCTTAAATAGCACCCACTGCGCAACTACAAAGTGGTCCGCCCGTGCATCCGAATAAGATGCATGCAAATTCATTAACGCGTTTGCTTTTCTTTTGGGTTTTCGGACTCACTCAGCTGTTTTGTCTCCTCTGATGCCTTTATTACAAAGAAAATGGGACGACAAATGAAAGACCTTTGAGATCCAATTTAAAAGAAGGACAACAAGAGTGAATTTTACATATAAAAGGAAAAGGACACAAAAAGGAAACAAGAAATTTATTACAGTTTCCAAAACCTGTGGAATGACCCCTCGGACCTCCATTTCAGATCGACCCGCCGGTAGATGAATTTTTTTAAGACATAAATTACATCTAATGACGACACCGTTAAAAAAAAGAACAATAATGGAAAGCTATTCTGTATTTCATTATACTGTATTATTTGGTGCACCTGATACACGCAGAGCCTGTTTATGAGTCACCGTATTAGCAGATGCTCAGTCGAAGCATTTGCTTTGACCTTGCCATTCTCATTGGGGCATGAAATTACGGTGGTGGCACCACGATATTACAGCTATAAATACTGTAAACTGCATATCTGGGCTACGTTTTCTATTGTCTTTCAACATAAACCTGATCGGTATTTATTTAAAGGAAAACCCATTGCTCTCTGTATTATTTATGGCTCTATTTTCTGGGCTCTTATTTTCAGGATGTTTTTTTTTTCCACCCTTTTTTTAAAGAGTGATGAGGCGACTCATCCAGCCATAAAGTGCAGTTCTCCAATTTTGGCACTTGTGAACTTCATAGGGTATGAACAAGCTCACAGGGACAATTATAAAATTGCTTACTGAAAGGCTGTCAAAGGTGGCTGCTCTTTTTTCAGCAGACCAACAAGGCTTGGATGAAATCACTTGGTGATTATTTCTTCTTATTATAATAGTACCAGACTGAACAACAAGAAAAATACTTAAGGTCGTAAAGATGGAGGTCACCGAGAGCGTTTCTGTGAGATTTCACATGTCAAGTCCATGTCCCACATGATTGCATGCCTTAAATAATGACCGCTCTCATAGCGTATTCATTTATGTATTAAAAAAAAAGAGAGGACTCTGGTCATTTTCCTGCTTTATCGCCGTCTCCTGATGACAAAGTGAAAAGCGACTGGCCTAGGTGGCGCCGTGGAGTAATTTATAACCACATCAATCCCTTTGTCTTTTATGCAGGCCTTGGTCATTGCCATTCCTGTCCAAGAGGTGAGTCGCATCACCTTACTTGCAAACTCCTTCCTATTAATATCAGGGATGATGAACCATTTCTTTACCTTCATAGCATGAGCGGTATTACACCTGCAGTGCACCAGTGTCCCTCATGGCCCTTTGAGCATAATGAAATGGCTACAGGAAGAACACTAGTGAGGTCAGAGATCTGAGCACCGAGCTCGTGTCTCACTCGGATGTCCACGTACAGGTTTACAGGAAGCTACTGGGTAAAGTTAGTGACAGGACAACATAGAAAAATCCATGACTTTCTCTGTTGGAAAAGCTAAGGAAAAACAGTATTACATGCCTGATTACACAACGTGAAGACAGTAAATGAAGGACAGTAAAATCTGTACCGCTGCCAACTAGCAGTCAGCTGAAAAATTCAGCCTGTAGTTTTAAAGATAACAACATATCAGCGGGCACACTTCATTTTTAGTGATTTCCCCTGAGTGAGAACACAATTTAATGTTGTTCATAATTAAAATATCATTTATTAGAATCAAAACTCTGTTGAGAATGTGTGTACGCTTAACTAAATGTTGTCAAGCGCACACAATAAGGGGCCTTTCACACAGCACGTGTTTTTGTATTCCACTGAGCTGCTTTTCCATTGTTTTTTCTATGAAAACCTGAACTAGACGAACACCTTTGACCATTGTGTTCGCATCTTGCATCTTTTGCAATGCGTGAATGAGAATTCTAAAAATGCAGCGCTCGAGTTAAAAGAAGTTTAACTTGTCAAGTCACAAATTTTGATTCTTTGAGTCACAGATGACGCATGAGTTTAAGACTAATTCTTCAAGTGTTTTTGGCCAATTCATTAAAAAGAACAAGCTTTTAAAGGTGCAGTAAGCAATTTTTTTAAAAACACTGTTGAAAGTGGATTGGACCGAGCAGCACAATACACTTGTAGCCAATCAGCAGTGTGGGGCGTGTCAATTCATGATGCAAGAGGAGAGAATGAGCTGTGCAAGAGGGAGATTTGAAGAAATACTTAAGAAAGAAAGATGGCTGAGAGACATTACAAAAGAGAAAAGCTCAGAGAAATATCACTGGAAAAAGAATAGATATGATCAGGCAAGAGCTTTAGGACCCACGTTAATATTAGAAAAGCTTTCCAACGCTTGAGAAACCCAAGCGGGAAGGCCTGAAAACGGACGTCGAGGTTGGGTTGTTTCTGCTCCATACGTGAGTAACATTGGTTTTGAGTGTAAAGTCTGGAGCTGGTGTGCTGCTGGAGACAACGAACAACAGACTCTTGCTTATATTTACTCTTGTGTACTGTAAGTGCTTCCTTGTCGTTCATTCATCATCTTCGCTTAATTTTTCGAGAAGCATTATTTTGCTTCGCTTCAGAGACACTCTTCCGTGGCGTGTTCATGCTTTTTGGGGGCGGAGCAATGAAGGGAGTGGTGTATTTGTTTGGGTTGATTTCAAATATTAACAGTGTTCAACAGCGATTTTGAGAAATCACATACTGCACCATTAACTCCCTCGGGTCGGCGGTCACGCCGGCGATACCACTGCGGTTTTTTTCTTACCAGTGCATGCTTTTAAGCTAAAAGCCTATATGAAATGCCATAGAGGTAACATAATTGTTCAGACACTTTGCATCACAGAAATGCAAATTTTAAAGTATATAATAGAATACCATTATTTTAAATTGTAATAGTATTTCACAGTATTGCTGTTTTTTCTGTATGTTTGATATACACCATGATGAGCTTGAGACATGATCACAGAGGGGTTTTTCACAGCCTACCTGACTGAAAGAGCTCATTATTATGCAGGTCATTAGAGCTCTTTATGCGATTCTTTTGTCTTCTCAGGTGAGAATCACCCATTATTCATGATGATTCACGCCTCCACGCATACTGTGTTTCTTGACCAAAGATGTTTTAGAAAATGTAAATCCCTCTATTGTTTTATATGAACAAGTAGGCTGGATAATTTTACATCATTTTGAAGCAAAAACTCTAGTCTACAACCTCCAATACCCAGAAGTCTTGTGAACAGATTTAATATATATTTTTTGGCTTTATTTCAGTGAGTTAAGTTTTTTGTTTTTTCAATAACCACGCATAAACGTTATTCCTTCAAAAACACAAACATGTACATACATGTTACTCACATATTATTGTAGCCTAGTTTGTGCTGAATACAGTGTAATGACACTTTTTCCATTAATATGTTTATGAACAACTGAAAAAAGCACAAATGTCAGGGCATGTCAAAACTTCTCCAGGGGCCCAAAAATCCTCAGACCCCTGAGGGTTAAGAGTCAACAGTTCACAAAACATTCAATTTATA
Organism: Megalobrama amblycephala; assembly: GCF_018812025.1. Lineage (NCBI taxonomy): Eukaryota > Metazoa > Chordata > Actinopteri > Cypriniformes > Xenocyprididae > Megalobrama > Megalobrama amblycephala. The sequence continues at coordinate 17,832,571 of NC_063067.1, forward strand.
CTGAAAACTTAGAAGAAAGCTACAACAAAAAGTATTCTGCCATGGTGCTGTGAATTCAGCAGTAGCACAGCCGAAGAGTGATTTATAAAACATTGGTGTATCAGTGATAGAAACATAAAATAAAAAAATATATATTTTAAATAAATTAATAAAATCTTTAATCAAAATATAGAAATGCATCTGAAAACAGTCACTGAAAACACTGTAAAGGGACTGGAGAGTGCTACCCAATAAGTTTACATCACTAAATCCACATGCTTGTTAGTGTACATCGAATGATACGAAAATCAAGATAATGAGATATAGATATAGAGCCATAACCTGCCAGAAAACAAGTTCTCAGTACGATAATTTTGGAAATTATTGGTAAAATTGTACAGACCACAGTAATTACAGTGTAGTGATTACATGAAGTTTCTCTAAACCACCTTTCCTTAAGGACAGCTCATACAATTAACGCAAGCCTAGATAATAAGTACATATACACCCACATTTGGAAAGCCCAATCAAAGAGTGATGTAATGATGTGCTGGGAGATCAGTAATTCACAATTTACACTGTAAAATGACCTGCTTAGAAAACATTACCACATATCTCTGAATGCTTACTGAGACCAATCACATTCCCCTTGAAAAGAGGGGGAGACAGAAATACTGAGAGAGAGTGAAAGGGGTGGAAATCATGGAGGTATCCTTCAGCACGGATTAGAGCATAACGGCATGTAAATAATACGTGTAGGAGAGATTGTTGTGTAAAGACGCTGCAACATGTAATCAAAGTGCTTCCTATTTTCCCCTTCATCAGCTGCCCGCCAGTATGGCTGCTTGCTGCAGGAATCCAATTTAACTCCCCACTCCACCAGAAGATGGTATTGTTTTATTTTATGGGGGCTTTGACATTTCTCACCATTAATATGGAGCAAAACTGGAAAATATTTACATAAATATGCCATTAAACTGTATTAGAAATTAAGATGGATGGATATTTAGGTGTCTTTGTTTGGGGGGAAGTGACCAACCCAAAATCTGATCTTTGTAACTTCCATAATGCTCCTCTTATTTACTTACATCAGGATGGACAGATCAACAACGTGACCTTATGATTTGACCTTATACTGAATACCAACCAGTCAGTACTTGAAAAGATAATAATGTTTTGTTGAACCTATAAAACAGAAATTATGTTACAACGTAAAAAAACACTCCTTCATGTCCTTTCCTGATCCTGTTTCCCTTTCTCCTCTTTTTATAATCTCATAATGTCCTATCAAATAAAGGCATAAAAGCCCCAATTTTTTTTTGACATTTTAATGTAATTAAAATCAATCAATCTATCAATCAAATTAATTATTTTTTTAATTGGTTGACATTTTTAAAACTAAAATATATGCAATTTTATGTAGTTAAGAAATATAACTATATATAACTATATAATAATAGGTGTACATGCAGGCAATTTGTGAGGTAAATTTCTGCAAAAGTGCTCTTTACTCATCTCACAATTCAAAACAATACACCACTCTTTCATATTTTCATCCCATCAAATGTCTCAGGCTATAAAACCGACCAATAACAAACTAAATGCAGTTATAAAATATCAACTTCTAGCCTATATTCCTCCTACTGCTTCAGTTTGAAAGGAAGCAACTGGGTAAGTCTATTTTTCACCCACAGTATTGATTGCTTTTAGTTTAAAAGTGATTCATTGTAATAATGCCACTTTAATAATATTAAAGATAATGCTAAATTATATACAGTACATTGAGTTTAAAAGGGACACATTTTTGGCCAATGAAGGGGTACTTAAGGCTTAGTGATATGTGGTTAAGGCCATACTGTATGTATATAAGAAACAATGGGGAAAACTGTTGTAAAGCACTTATCAGTGTCTATAAAATGCAAAGAAAGCAGTGTGCACAAATGGTTAAATGAAGCAATGGTGCACAAAACTATATTGTGGATTACAGACAAAATTCTTAAATGCCAAACATAATCTAGACGAGTACATCAACCATTACTATTGAAGAAATTGTTCCTGCATTTAGCAATTATTACAATGACCTTAGCTTAACCCCATCCCTAATTAATAGGTATTAGCCATAAACAGTGAAAATTAAAGGTCACCTTCATAACCACTGATCCGTTATTTCAGCTAGGTTTTTTTTAAGGCATGCTTTAATATGAACAATGTTAATCAAATTAAACTTTCAAGCAAACTCCGGGAATGGCACTGAAAACACTGCACGAACAACACACAGAGCAGCAGGTTAAAATTGCTTCTGTGAGCTCAGCAGGGCACTGGGAAAATGGTAAATTTCAGGAGAAATTTAATAAGGAGAAATTGGCTTAAGATTACTCAGCACTTTGCTTCTAGATTAGTCTCCCTCCTACCCTTCAAATTGCACGAGTTGCTTTCAGAGTGATACAACATTGTGACATAATTACATTGTTGAAGGTGAAGCTCAGTAGAAATGGCTCCGTGCTGACACAAGACGATTTTCCAACACATGCAAATTTACAGATGGCTCACTTTAAAGCCTGCGCACTTCTGCCATTTGAGGGACTAGTAAAAAAAAAAAAAAAAAAAAAAAAACCTTTGCATGTTGACAAAAGGTTGCTGATTGCGAACCACAATTAAAACAAAAGAGTCATTGTGACTTTAATCCGAAACCCGTCCTTAACAGCAAGCATTATGAACGGTGCGTACAGTACTTACAAATCATTCCTAAATCACACTGGCTTAATTAAGCTGTCTGATCGTCCTATCGGGAACGTTCATTGAGAGGATATTGAATAGTTGTCTATTCCAATGTTTAGCATATTTTCATAACTACGTGACAAGTGGCAATATCACAGCGAAGTCGTCCTCGGGGTGTAAGCAGCTGCGTCCCACCCAAAATTGCATGAGCGAGCAGAGAAAATGTAAGAAATTAAACTTGAAGCGTTGATGATAACTCGTCCGCTGTGGTTGTAAACAGCTTTGTGCTCCGAGTTCTATCAATAACCTCTCGGTTACAAGGGTCGGTAATTAAAAGGCTAGTGACCTGGAAATAGTGTCCTCGCTCGAAGATCTCCAAATGTCCGCATAAAAAATACAACATCAAATTAGAATAGCAATAGCACAAGGCAGAGTCTTCCAGCTATAGATCTATTGATGTTCAAACACACCCTGGGGGCACATTGCCATGATAGTCCTGAGTTCACTGTGTTCCCTATTACAACCTGGTTTTGCTGTTCTGAGGGGTCAAAGTCAATCTAAATATACATTATGCACACGTACAAAACGGATACGTTTACACAGAAACATGTATGTATGAATTATAAGTAACACAAACACACTGGGATCTGAAATCACGTGATCATTGTGTTTTACACAGATTTCTGGAATTCGTGCAGCTTAAGAAAAAGTAGGACACGTCAAATAGTAATAAAACATTAAAATAAAATGTTTTTCTCTCAATTTTATATGCGTATACTATAATTAATTAAAAATAAAGAACTAAAAATGAAAAAAAAAAAAAAAAAAAACAAGAATTAGTACTTAAAGTAACTAAAAAAGTGCAAAGCATTCTGATTTATCAATCAGACTTCTGGAGCACACTGTACATTTTCTTTTAAAAAATTAAATAAATAAAAATAAATTTAAAATAGATAGATAGATAGATAAATAAATCTTTAGAGAGAGGGAATATATTAATTATACAGTCAAACCAAAAATTATTCAGACATTTTTGATATACTTTTACTAGTGGGTGCAAAATTCATTTATGTAAGTGAGGATAGCAAAATAAATTAAACTGTGACATATTATACCCAAAAATTATTCAGACACTTTGACCTGACCTTGCTTAAGTGCTATCTGACATAATTACGATTAATTTTTTCGGACACAGTTTAACTCTGAGATCTTGTCTAAGCTATAGTGAATAAACTGTATTAATGAATGAAATGTTCAAGGTGTGAGAATAAATACTGGTTTGATTGTATATCCTTTTCAGGAAGCATAATGAAACAGTCACATTCATGTGGATTACAGGGACCCATTGAACACTATTGACTTCAGTTGGCATGAGGTGGGGTTGACCTATCATGAAACAGTGGCACACTAGCATATTAATATTTAATGTAGCAGTAGACCCCTTTGAGAAATCCATTTGAACCACCAAACACACTTGCTACAAAACACAAACATGATGCATATCGCTCAGGACCTGCAAATACCTGGAGCTGGATACGATTTCAGTCGTACGCATTCAAAATAACCACATTTCTCCAAGAACATACTGCATATTAAGCCACATAACCCAGCTGTGAATTATAAATGAAGCCGATCTGCTGCTAACGAGAAGCACTGACCGAGGAAAATGCAAAAGATATTGAGAAGTCATAATAAGCCACTGATGTGAACAACAGCAGCCGGCATCTATGGATTTTGTCTCCGGTTACCTACACCGGTCATTGAGCTATTAGGCTCGCTTTCCTCTGCCCCTCTGCTAGCACCGTCGTATGCCAAATACACCTGCCTTTACCATTAATTAGTCCCGACAGAACAAATTTCATTTCAAATAAGAACTAAAAGGCAAACTCGTATGTCGGATAAGCACAGCTCGGCTTACAATTATCAATACCGCGCAGAGACAGATGAGTTATCGTGTTATAAAGGACAATGCTGACCTTGCTAAACTTAAATGTAATCAAGATAAAACTAATCTGACCTTTGTGAAGGACTATATTTTATTTTAAAAAATGATATGCATTTCAGCGCCGAAGTGATCGTCATTTTATGTGACTGATTTTAAAGTTTTAAGACCTGCTTGCAAAACACTCAAATAAGCCGTAAAGTGAGACAGATTACATTGTGCTTCTCGGTTTCCATCACTGCCGCCCCCGAAGTGATTCACTAAAACATCACAATGTCATTTTCAGTGCTGGGTTTTGAAAGAAAAAAAAAATAAAGATCAAAATACAGCGTAAGGATTGATTTCTATCCAGCACACACTCAGGCCGGTGATCTGATCTGAAAGGGGGTTTGTGCTATAGGAGAGATAGTGGTGGGTTATGCATCAAACACACATATTGATTGATACCTAAACTGCTCTGAATTTAGAGTGAATGCATATGTATGCTCACAACACGTTACTTCTCTGGTCGATAAAACTTTCCGATGCATTCCAGTGCTTTAATATTTATGATAACAGCTAAATTAAGTAAAAGCTTTAAAATGCTGGGAGGTAGCATAATTGACAATTCCATTGAAAGTGCAGGAGGGTTTGTCAATATTAATTTTCTGGATCCCAAAGAAGCGTCCCAACTGATGGGTCATTTATCCGCACAGCTGGGATCAAGCCCGATCGACCCCTACCTGACCCTCCAGGGCATGCAACAATGGCCTCGACCCCTGACCCTTAAAAGCGAATGACCTCACCCCATGAAAATCTTGGGACACTGGACTGCATGCTGTTCCTTAAACTGAGCCGTCTTTAAAGGGATGCTTTGCCCAAAAATAACAATTCTGTCATAATTTACTCACCTGAAAGCCTTTCTTCAGTGGTACAGAAAGAGATATTTATGGCAGAATGTAAAAGCTGCTCTTTTCCACACAACTGGTAGATTTGCCAAACCAAATTTATGTCACTTTGCCATATAAACCTTTCATATGGCTTCAGAAGATTTATATTAGTCATATTAGTCTTTTTGATGCGTTTGTGGCACTTTTTTGGTCCATTTTAGTACTCAACAGCATCAGCTCCCATTTACTTTCATTGTAAAAGAAAGTAAGAGAGGAGCATGAACATTCTTCAAAACTTCTCTTTTTGCTTTCTACAAAAAAAGAATGTTTGAAATGCCACGATGTATAAAAAAATATTAAATTATAAAAATAAATTTGTGGTGAACTGTCCTTTTAACCTAACATTGCAAAAAGGCTTTACTAACTAACTTGATTCTATTCATGTCTGAAAAAAAAATAAATAACGAAAGCATTTAGTTGGTTAAATTCAAGGTCAAAGTCATGGATTTGAGCCATATTGTATCCGTTCTGCCTGTAAAAACGCAATATTTCACATTAGGTTCAGGAACATACTGATGATACTCACCTTTTTTCTTTAAAAAAGCTTTCCTGGTTGCCAGGTGGCTTTGACGAACTTGCTGGTTTTGTAGAAACCTCACCGCCGTGGCAATCTGCGAAGATGAAAAAAAAAAAAAAAAAAATCTTACATTTGCAGCGTGAAATGAGCTCATCAGTATAATAGAAAGTCATCAGTAAATTAACATCACTGGAAATGAGAGGAATTCTTGCAAGGCGGCTGAATTGTTGTACATTTCCAACTCCCCAAGGTATATCATCAGCCAACAACAGGAACTTATAAAATAGCCTTCCCCCTCCCAATAAGTATATGGAGGCCAGACCACCAAACCACTTTAGAGATAAATCTAGGAAATGAGTGAATCAGCAGTTATAAAATTATCCCATCAAGGTTTGCTGAACAAATGGGGTATGGAGTTTAATTTGCCATTATCCTCTTTAAGACAAACTCCTAGCCTTAAGTGAGCAGGGACTGAAAATCTATACTTAATGCTGAAGTGCCCATCTGTATCTAATAACGGCAGAATACCTGGCTAAAAACTTCAGCGATTCTTAAAGAAGAAAATGCATTATGATCAAATCACCTAGGCTGCATGTTGTAATGACTGAGTGTTAATGCACTAGAAAATTAAATATCATCAGAACACGTGTAGTCGGAAGTGCAGCGCAGTTCCCATCGATTCCATCGTGTTTTCCTTCGAGATGCACCTTGATCTGCCACTTTAGCTTGCTTCTCCTAGAATTAAAAAAGGGTCTCCTCCTCAAACACCATTATAGCATGAATTTGAAGTGCGGGCTCTGAAGTGGTGCTTTTAAAGAACAGATAAACATGAAATAACATCTGGAGATAGGGGGGAAACGCACACTCAAGGATAAAGCCGAGCCGCCTCGTTATCGCACCTGTGGTCCCTGTGATTCAATTGTAAAAGTCATCCCTCTAATAGGTTGAAAGGTTTTGATTACTGTTCTTTTTCTTTAAGCGGCAAAAGATAAAAAGTGATTGAGCGCGCTGTCTGTGGTAATCCGTTTTAGGTAATGCATTGCATATACTAAAGACCTGTTTCAATCCAAAAGGATTGCATTTTGAAAATAGGCTGAGAAGAATGTGTAATAGTCGGGCCGGCTGTATAATTCTGTGGCGACAAATCAAGACAGAGAGTGAGTCGGGGACCCGGTTTTCCTTTCAAAAACACATCATATTGATTTCAGCTTAAATTTATGGGGAACAACTTTGACTTTGTTGGATGAAGAAGGAAGACGAAAAGGGGGGCACTGCCGATTTAGGGAACGGCATGAGATTATGATTCCGATAATTGGAATAAGCAAGCAGGAAGGCCGCATTTGTCTTCAAAATATCTGAGTCAGTGTCTGCCGCAGAACGCAACCTTAGTCACACCTGGTTTCAGAACACATCAGGGGCGACGTTTTACGTTAACATGACCTTTCTGGTGCAAAGTTGTTACCCAAGGGGTAGGGAAATTTCTGGATTTCTAAATCGGTGTCAGAAATTATGCAATATTTAATGGAAAAAATGACTAATGTAAAAATAATACAGGATATTGCAATTAAAAAAAAAAGTATGCTAATTTTGGCACCCACATTTTGAATTTTATTTTATTTTTCCCTCTCATTTTTGCCCCGGGCAGCCATTAATTTCTGACCATGCTATATATAAGCTGAAGGCATATTAAATTTAGTCACCTGGAAACTATGACAAGAAAATTGCAAAGTCTGCATCGTCAAACTGAAGCACATCCTGCTTCATAAATGAACCAGTTCAGCTCAGCTCAGTTCTGAGAAGTCTTCAAACATGAATCGCAAGTGAAAATCAGTATTTGAATGGATGAGGTTTTTGAGTTGTTGGGGGGGAAAAAAAAAAATTACACATTAAGTGCCTTTTACAATCCAGAAACACTCTTTCCCCACTCTCTATAAACACCACATAAACTGCATAAACCATCAATTTCTTTATTCAGTGCATAAAAATGATGTTGCATGTACAGTAAATCACATTTTACAGGAAAAGAACACTCAATTGAGTCACCGCCAGCGAAAAAACAAGAGCAGGAATGTTTCATTTAAGATCATAAAGACAAAGGGTCAAAATTGCGGCTCCTTGGCTTGGAATAGGACTCCTTTTTGTGATTGAGACTAGCTTTTACTTGGATAGAAGGGGCACGGCATTCTTGTAAACACTTCTCTAAAAGATGGGATCAAAGTGGGATAACAAATGAGGGCTATGTCCATTTATTTTTCAAGAGTGTTACGTCTGTTCTTCAGGGAGAAGAAAAGTGCTTTTCTTTGCAGATGACACGGCTGCTTTATGCAAGTTCCACCCAGACATCTCAATCAATTATAACCACATTGCACAGATTTTAGTCTTGTCTACTTATTGACGTATAGATCACCCTCGTTGTCGTATAAGGTAGCAGCGCACGATTGTGCTTTTAAGGGGGAGAGCTGTATCACAGCGTGTCAGTACAAGACACATTTGGTTTGGCAAGCAAAATATTAACTCAAATTAATAAGGTGGGTGCATGTTTCTTTGCTGAATACCAGTAAATACTCTTTGTTAATCAACCATTATTTTCTAGTGTTTCTTGTAAGGCTAAAATTGCTAATGCACGGAAAGTGCTCCCTGTTCTAACCGATAATCTTTACAAATGAGATAAATGATCAAGTGTCAGGTGCAACCTAAAAAGTGGTGAAAACTCAATCATAGGGGCCGAGCAACATTAAGGGCCACGTCTGGAGACACGCCTGCTGCGAACATGATGACTGGACAAGGTCTCGCAAATCGCGCCACGTTGGTTATTGAGTTTGGATCGGACCGAGTTTTAACAGAGCACTTTTGCCTCACACTCGCCTTAAATTTGGAGGAGGTGGACGTTCCTCTTAACACGATGATATTGATCGGGAAGAAAATATAAATGTCCTATTAGGGAAGCCAAATTTTTAGAGCCAACCTCGTATGATGCTTTCATCATTTCAGTCTCCTTTAAACAAGTTAAAAGTTCAATATCTGGTCTACACAGGGTGAATTCAGATAAATCACGCCACATTATGACAGTCAGTTTAATGTCAAAAATTGTCCCAATTTTCCTGTATTTATCCTAATAACCCTAAAAATGTAATCTGAAGAACAACTGGTGAATTCTGATTGTAAGAATTAAAGAGGAGGTTTGCTTATAAATGCTGCCATATAACCAGTAGCTATGAGAAGGAAGACTTGACATGCAATTTTGCAAACAGGCCAAACAGGGAAATATACTATTACTCAAGGTAACACCTTTACCAAAGTACTATTAAGCCAAACAAGATTAAATCAGTTGTAGATGGGGGAAAAAAGGTTTTATTTCATTATCTTGATCTTGACAAAAGTGATCGAGACACCAAAAGTGCCTCGTCTGTGCAGAAGAGGGATGCAACAAACTCAAAAGCCCCTTAAATTTTTTTTTCTTATATATTAATAAATATTTATATTGCATAAAAAAGTTAAATGTTTGTTTTAAATACAAATAATGTACACTTAAAAGACACCTAGAGTGATCTTTTACAATTGGAGAATATATATAGTTAAATGCGTATGTATACGTGCAAATATAGTGATATCATTTTGACGTCATATGCAAACACTTCTGATGTATGAAGATATTTTAAGTAGTGTGTAAGAAAATATTTAAAAGTAGCAGATAAAAAAAAAAAAAATGGTTGTTTGTTTTAAAATACATGCAACAATTTACAGATTTCATTCAGTTTCATTAGTTACATAAATCTGCAATGGCTAAAAAAAAAAAAAAAAAAAAAAAAGTATAACATTTCCTTAAATTTGAAGCACTGTCAACGCATATGATGTATGCATAAATATCTGTGCTTAGATTTTGTTGCAATTAGAAAATAAAACAAAATCGACACGGTCCTTTAGTGACAAATCACAAATTTAAATGAAGTTTTAGACAAGTTTGATCGTCGGCTACAGGGCTGTTGACAGTAATGACCGCTCTGTGAGAAAGGACAACAGCTACCGCAGCAGAAGGTGGGGGCCATCAGTTGGCACTTAAAAGGAAAGGGTAAAGGAAGCTAAAAGGAAATCATTAGCAGGTCTGGGGATCCAGTCTCAGCGTGAATCAATTCATTTCAAATTGCCCTGTACATTTGTGAAGAAGCACCCCTGATATAATAAAGGCCTAATAGACACTGATCCAATTGTGTTAGGTTGGTCTCAGATTCCTACAAAACAATGGTTTCAGGAGAAGAGAGAGGGAGAAAGAGACCGTAGTCGACTTTCTATATTAATTAACCTCTCTCATGAATGATTCCATGACATAGATGGATATCTAGGACGCTTTAAGCGCTCCGACTCTCTGAAATTGCAACGCGGGTTTCCTTGCAGTCAGATTCCTTTCAACTCCTGATGGGTTGATGCACAAAATGGTGTTTTTAATCTTTTATAATTAGATCTTAAAATGCCCTTCTAATTATGACAACTTCCGCTTTAAATGACCTTTATCGAGGAAAGCCCACTGAGAAGTCGAGAGCAAACCGGGTGTGCATGAGAGAGAGAGTTCATCTAAAACAGCTGTATGAAATCAATTCTTACTGATCAACTCCACACCCACACGACACAGACATTACATACATCAATAAACCTTTACCATCCTTCATATAGCATGTTTTATTTTTGCTTTCTTTTCATTGTGATTTTTTGGAATATTTGATGCCATTTTAAACTTTTCTCTGCTGTGGAACACAAAAGAAGATATTTTGAAAACATTTTCAAATGTTTTATGTATGCAGTGAAAGTCCACGGGGGCCAAAAACAACATTGGGCTGCCGCCTTTCATTGTATGGAGAGAAAAAAAAAAAAAAAATAGATACTATGAGATACTTTCCGAAATATTTTCTTGCATTCCACAGAAGAAAGAAATTCATACAGGTTTGGAATGACATGAGGGTGAGTAAATGTTGACAGAATTTTCATTTTTAGGTGACCTATCCCTTTAAAATGTTCTGCCTCCCCCTCATCATCATAACAAAAATCTTAGCAGTCACTCCAACCGGTCTTCAGCATAACTGTGCGGTCTGTTTACGACTTTGAACTACTGAAAAAAGTGCATGAAAAGGGAATATCTCAGTCAGTTATGCCTTTACCCATCTTCCTTATGCAACCAAATCCAGTTTCAAAAGGTCACATTCGTGATAAATAGATATATGCAAAAAGAGCCATTACTGATGACAAAGTAGAGCGACACACATTTTCCATGTGCTGCGAGTGGATTGAGCACAGAGACCCGCGATTACAGCTCTGATATTCAAATCACGGCGCAGGCAATTTTTTTATGAATGTTCTGAACTTTGACGACTTAAAGGTCACAACAAAGTTTACCACCAAAACAAAACAAAAAAAAACAATAAATACAATAGCAGAGAAAAAGACAGTTGAAAGTTTTGTTATAAGAAGCAAAAGTATTACAGGATTTTCATTTTCTATAAATGATACATTATCTAAATAAATATGTTTAGGCATATATATGCCTAATTCTAACGTATATATATATATTGAAAGTATATATAGACTACAGAAATACCCATGATCACAATTAAGAATTCTCCTTATATTTCCAGTATTGTGGAAAATATGATATATAATTTGTTATCAAATTAATGACATCAACAGCATATCATATTTCACATTCACAGGAAAGACTGGTATTAAAAAGAACAAAATTAAAACATAGTAAAATATTATGAATATATAAATAAATATAAAACTTCTCATTAACCATACTGTTATTTAAGCCTAATGGAAAGTCACAGGTTTATGGCGGCACTGACACGCATTTGAACACACACAAATGCATATGCGCTTAACAAACACAGACGTTTGCCAGCGACTTGCCTCACTCAGCTCAGGCTAATCTGTAACACTGGCCTAACTAGTACTCAATACTTTCGATTACAGACCTGAAATATTTCCTCTTAACATGTAAATCAATAGAACACGGTAAAGCAGAGCATTTGCTGGAAACATTTCTGTTAATGTGGGGCAAATTTATCTTAATCGTTATTATTAACTGTTGGGAGATATGTCCAGCTTTCACATGTGATCATTTGTTTCCGCTAATGAGAGAGCCAAAGTGTCTGTGGTGCCGGAATTACACTTCCAACGCATTTTGCCGGCTAACTGAGGTGTTTTATATAAGACCTACCAGTTCATATGGCTAATTTAGTATGGTTTTAAAATATTTTTGACCAAAAAAATGGGGTTCATTTAATTCGATCTCTTTAGGGAGAGAGAAAAAAGATGCCTATAACTTGCTTAGTAAAAGATAACAAATGTGACACTTATTTAAAAAAACAGACATGAATCTTGATGTCTAAAATTGTGGTTCAGCTTTAAAAATAATATTTTATTTTTTTATTATGTATTTTACCATTAATTTTGGACATTCTTAAAAAAAAACATCTTTTAATGTGTGTACTAGAGGTGTATAAGACAGAATAGCTCACATAGCTAATTTAGTATGATTTAATTTAATTTAATATTGCTTAATAAATAATAAAAACATCACACTTAAAAAATTAAACAGGAATCTTGAAGTCTAAATGTCAAATTTAACTAAAAAAAAAATATAACCATTTTTTTGAAAGAAAAAAAAATGTGTGAAATGTGTGTGTATGACAGAGAAAGAGACAGAAAGATGAAACTGTGGTCCCTGGACTCGGCAGCGAGGGGGAAAAAAAAACAGTACTTAGCCCAGCTCACCGCAAATATTCCAGCAGTAATCCAGTAATGGATACTTCCTCAGCTCCTCAATTGGTCAAAATGTTTTCATACAATAATTTAATTCAGAAACACTTTTACAAAGCAAGAGTAATCAATTTTAATTAGTTGATTCCCCCCCAATTGTATAAAGTTTAATGTACTGCCATCGATCCTCTTTGTTCTTTAATGCAGTGCTGCTTTCCTGTAATTTGAAGCATTTTTTTCTCTACTTTTACAGTCAATGATGACATTCGGTGACAGGCCGTGCAAAATGTCTCCGAGTTGCAAATGAGCAGGGCGTAAACACACACACATACACACACACACACACACACACTCAATGCCAGTATAATTCATAACAAAACCTGGGGGGAAAAAAGCAAACATCCGATTTCAAGACAATCTAAAGGAAACGGAGCATAAATTAATAGCAGCCTATCATGACTTGGTGGCACATCCTAATAACACGTTGCGATCCGGCTCATAGATAAACACAAAGGCGGTCTTAAACCCGACGCTGGATCCTTGTCCTTCATTTTCAGAGACACTACCACCCTTCATATCTAATTAGCTAATTGAAGCAAAATGAAAACAGCACCAATGGCAACAACGCCACACTCATGTCCAAACCGCACAATGCGGGGTTTATGGAGAGGAAGGAAGAGCCTTCTTGTCAGCTACGACTGCCATAACCCTGACGAGTGTCTTCCCTCTCCGCTCCAGACGCCCACCTAAGCACACACACACACACACAATCAAAGTATACAATTTTGTGCCACCGTCTCTTACACTAAACTAGCTAACAGACGTATAGTACATTGACAATTAAAAGGGAAATGTGCTTGCCGGTGGTTAGTTGATTAGACATAAGCACAATTTGACACAGAGAGGACGGCCATGCCACCGGCAGACAGATTGTGACATTCCGGTGACATTATCATCTCACGACGGCTTGTATTCAATAGCTCAGGACGCTTATTGCACGTTGTGGATCAACAGTTTTGCGGTCTTCAAAAAGGCGAAGAATTGGTGCTGTGACCCTCTTGCTTGGTGAGCCTTGTCTCAATTACTCTGAGGGTGGCGGAAACGACTGGATGGAGAGCAGTGTTAAATAAAACCAAAAAACACAGTATGGGAGATACAGTTTGTAAAAGGAAGAAAAAAGGCAGAGAAAGTTTAAAGAAGTGAGATCAGACAAGGAAAGAGACAAAGACAGGGCAACCTGGCCTCCTACGGCTCTATGGGTACATCTCAGAAGATGAATACCACCATCTACTGGTGGCGAAGGGAAGTGCGGCACAACGTGGCTTGTCCAAGCGAACCGACAGGCCTCCAAGGCTGTGTGATAGTCAGAGCTGTCAGGAACGATTAGATGACAATGGAGCTCGCATTTAAAGAGATACTCAGACCACAATCAGTCACGTGACTGAGAAGAGTAGTAAGCATTTAATCCACCAATGAGACTGGGCCTCCTTCAAAACCACCGTGGTACAGCAAAGCAATAAAAAACAATTCAGGTTTGCAGTTTTAATTTAGTGCATCCAAACAAATGGGAACATTTTAATTACCATAGTGACTAAAATTGCATTAAAAAAATGAGTTGTGTTTTGTTTTTCTTGCAAAATGGGTTGGAAGGGGTAGAAAATAAAAGCGTGGCAGAGTGATTTATGTTTGTTGACTCATATGGAGAATTGGTGTTACACAACTGAAGCCACAGAATGTGAAAAAATGCTTGTCTGCGAGAATAATTGTGCATTTCTAAAGGCTCAGCCAGAATGTACAGGTTTTACTGCATAATTGCCCAAAGCATGTTTGCGGTACGATGGTGCCACCCAACCCTGTTCTCAAACCTGCGTATAAATCAATTGAGTTTGCGTAAAACCTCTCTTGACCCTGCCCAGGCAACAATAACCACCAAAACACAATGGAATGAATGAGCAGGAATCTGATCACATGCAAAAAGTTCAAACACGATTGACAGATCAGACTGGCTTTCAAAGGTAAGTTGCATATAGACACACCTTAAAGGGTTTGTTTAACCCAAAATGAATAAATGATGACAGAATTTTCTCCCTTATGTCATTTCAAACCTGTATGACTTTATTTCTTCTGTGGAATACAAAAGACAGAATGTTTTTGTCCATTCAATGTCAGTCAATGGGATCCAAATCAACATTCATTGTATTTTTCCTCAAAATATCTTCTTTTGTGTTCCACAGTGTGAGGGTAAGTAAAATGACAGAATTTAAATTTTTGAGTGAACTTTTCTTTTAAAAACAACATAATTAATGGTAAACACATGTGAAGTATTACAATTCAAAATGGCTTTGTTGCAGTATCGGATGCAATATGTGCTCAATACGTATGGCTCTACGTGAGTCTTTGCTGTGGCCGGAGGTGACCCACACTGGCTTTATGGGGCATGAGGATCCAGACGTGTGTGTGTGTGAGTGTGAGCCCTGCTCCAGTGTCACAGCATGGCGTGTTGGAGCCCAGGGGCTGCGCTGGCAGGCCACTCACTGACAGACACACACCTGCTCTGACATTTCCTGCCGACCTTGACTGAGAAAAACACATGACAATACCTCTCCGCTGAGTCCCACAGGACTGTCGTCACTCTCTCTTGCTCTCTCCCAAACTCCTTTAAAGGAATACTTCACGCAAAAACTCAAATTCTGTCATCGTTTACTTATTTACTCATATCATTCCAAACCTGTATAACTTACTTCCTTCAGTGAGATACAAAATATCCTTTGTGTGACAAATGAAATGTAAATGTACATGTATTTAAAATTGATTCATTCAAAAAAGAACCATTTGTTCACAAATCAGGACATTGTTACTTCGATATAAAGGTTTTCAAAGACAAACAAACTCATGTTTTTTTAACAGCTTTGAACACATTTTATTCAATCAGAATTCAGAGATTTGTTTGACAAATACACTACCATTCAAAAGTTTGGATTTTAGTTTGAAGTCTCTTCTGCTCACCATTGCTGCATTTATTTGATCAAAAATACAGTAAAAACAGTAATATTGTGAAATATTATTACAGTTTAAAATAACTTTTATTTATTTTAAAATTTATTCCTGTGATGGCAAAGCTGAATTTTCAGCATCATTACTCCAGTCTTCAGTGTCACATGATCCTTCAGAATTCATTCTAATACGCTGATTTAGTGTTCAAGAAACATTTCTTATTGTCACAGTTGAAAACAGTTGTGTTGCTTAATATGTTTGTGGATACTGTGACATTTTATTCTTTGTACTGAACCCAAACGTTTGAATAGTAGTGTATATATAAGCAATAATGTGCAAGAGACTGTATTGTATCATGAATAAGTCACGGCTGAAGGCCTGCAACCCCTTCAGCCATGACTTATTCACGATACAGCACTAGCCTGGAGTACCTTATTGCTTTTATAAAACAGTTACCACACAATACAAATATTGAAGCCAAAAATATGTATAAATGCTACTTTCATGAAGTAAACTTTCACTAAAAGCTTTTCTTCCGCCGGAAAAAATAGTCCCTGACCGTGAACAGCAACAGAAGTTACGTTATTACACCATTAGATGGCGGCAAAGACTGTCTTTATGAGTGTCAGTCAGTAGCGAAGACTTTTACACTGAAAAGATTGAATTGTTGTGAACACAGAACAAGACGCAACTAACAAATGCTTTGACTAGCAACTGTCAGTCATGGGAAAACCCCTTAACTGTTAAAAGGACAAGATAATACATTGGACATTTAAACAGATTTTTTATTATGAACATAAGGCTGACCTGAAGGAAAAAGCTAAATCTGAATGCAGGTAATAAACCCGTCTTACTCCATCTCTTTCTCAAATACTCTTCTACATAATACAGTAAGCTTCAATAAACAATATCAAGTGAGAACATACAGTTTATTTTGCTAAGAGTGGTTGCTAAGGGTGTTGTGTAGTGATACACAGAACCGTTGGGTGAAGCGGTCATAGCCGTGTTTTATCGTGAATAAAACAGCTATTGACCAATCAGAATCAAGGACAGGAACTAACCGTTTTATAAATAAATATATTTGAACAAATTTATGATATATTTTTTGCATCTTTTCTAAAGCTTGAAATCTTCAGCCCACGTTCACTTTAATTGCATGGGGGAAAATGGCCAGTACGTTCTTCAAAATTTCTCCTTTTGCGATCCTGTGATGAAAGAAAGTCATACAGTTGTGACTAAATAAATGATGATTTTTATCGACGACCTCATCCCTGATAGCACACGTACATTTCTGAGACACCTATTTGATGTGTGCGTTTACGTCTGGAAGATGTATTTTTTCGAGTGTTTGCTCATCTGCAATACGTCTATAGGACGTTTCCTATCAGATGTCAAATAGATGTTTAGAAGATGTCTTTAAGATGTTTATGATTTAGAATGTATGAAAAACTGACATCTTAATGACGTCTATCAGATGTTTGTAAACAGCAGATGCTTTCCAGATGAAATGATCTTTAACAGACGTCTTGCCGACGTACGTGTGCTATCTGGGATATGTTCAGCTACAAGAAAATGCAGCAAAAATAGAGGAACAAAGTTGTGTATGTGATAAATAACAGGAAGGTCTCTGACAGCCTCTCCCCCACCTCCCTCATGACCAGCTTCTCCACAGAAATGGCCAGTGCTGATTAACCAGGCAGCCCACCCAAAATTAGCGCCTATTCTGAGTGTTTAGGCCTGTCTGCCATTCTCTTGTTGTCACAACACTTAAAGCCCTCGGGCCACTGGTCCAGGTGTTTGACAGGGCTGCCAGCAGCTAGCAGATACATGTGGGTTCCTGTTTCTCATCTTACTTCTAAGAAGTGTTAATAATAATACAGAATCAACCTAAGATTGGGCTCCTGATGATATTTAAAGAGGAAAAAAGGTGGTTTGTTTGGATACATGCGAGTCCTCAGACGGACAGTAGTACTTTTTTGATTGTACAGCACACCTGACTCAGTCGGCACGGCAAAGAGAAATCATCAACAACACTGCACTTACTAGAGCCCAGAGGCAACTGCAATTTTATATAAGCAAGTTCAAGCAGCACCTTTGCCCTTTTGAGACCTATAAAATGCACAGTTAAAGGCCCTCGGAGGGGATTTACTCTGAGAGGAGCAAGTACAGATACTATAATACAGTCTCCAGCAGCCCCTAGTGCTCACAAAGGGGGAAGCAACAGGTGCCCGTACACCCACATATCAAATACACACATACATACATACATACATACATATATATGTATATAAAACAACTGCAACTGCTCTTTTGCATAGTTGTTAATGCTTTCATTTTCTACCTATTCTTATCAACTTTTTTTCCACAACTTCCTGAATGTTTATGGAGCTCACTCACTCTATAAGACCTTTTACATGCCATAATGCAGCTCACTTGACTGATTCCTGATTGGCTTGTTAAAGCAGTAATCTACCAGCACCACACAGAGAGAAACAAGAAGCCTATTAGCATCTCCTCTACATTATTTTTCATCAAACTGGTTAAAACTGACACGTATTAATTAATATCTATTATTCTTTTTTTCCCCCTTTGAGGGGGCAAGATGTTGGGTTTGAAGGGGGGTGGGCAATTAGTTGAACAAAATAATCAAAATAGTGTTTTTGAACGAGCGCTGATAAATGTCCTGCACCATCCCATCTCAGAGAGCGAAGTGCAATATATTCTTGCTGTCACGTTCTATTAAACAGCTATTACAGTCTTGATAGAACTATTAGTCACTTCATTATTAATAACATTAATGTATTTACATTTTAGTGTACATGCCAGTTTTCCAGCAATAATTTATGAAGTCGACTTCAAATATTTCATAATGTTCCTCCATCTGAACCTTTTTGAGCTTATTATTGATTGTGAAAACAGACTGAATTTTTATGTTCTCTCTCTGCCGACCTCACTCACTCTCTTAATGTATTGGCGAAGGGGCTTCTGCATTAAGAGACTGAAACAAAGTGCATTTACATCTGAAGCATAACTTCATAATTTACATTCCAACATTTATTAGAGGTGACAAATGAGTGTTTGGTCCACTCGCGCTTTTCCACAATACGGCACTTATTCAATCCGCATAAATTACGGCGAGGGATTGAGAGTGCTGGTGCAAATGATTCTATTACATTTATGCGGCGGTACACGCGTGTGCCCGCAGAGGTTATTCGAGGGGCGGGCGTCCTGTTTATGAACTAATCCATAAAGTGGCTACCTACAAAAAGAATAAAAAGTGTGGAATAATGTATAAAAGGCTGTGTCGGCATGCAAGCTTGTATGGGAATCCTGTTAGAGTACAGTACACTGGAGAGAATTAGAGTAGTGAGAGCTGGAGTAAAGTAGACTAGACAAGATTAGAGTACACTGGACTGCCGAGTTAAAGGTGCTAAAGAGGATGTTTTGTTTTATACATTTTTGCAATATTACTTGAAACTGTCTTTACTAACTGATAAAAGACTATTTATTAGGTGCACTGAAAGTAATAATATTAATATACATCATCTGTGCACGAGGTAGGGCCTTAAAAACATCAGCCAATTGTTTACGCGATCATCGCGTAAACGATTGGCCCTCTGGCTTGTCAATCACTGCCATGACGTTCCGTGTGAGAGACGAGCGCAGCTGCGCGCTCCAGTAACTTTCCACACTCCACAGGCGCCGCATGCAATGTTTTTGTCAGGAGACAGGAATAACAAGTGCAGATCATGAGTTACCTGCGGTGAGTCCGACATAATGAATCCAAAAAACACGATCACAGCGAATGCCGGTGGCAAACACTCGTGTTCCAATACTCGTGCACGCATTTTGGGAGGCGTTCCTTTGAAATGAGCTGTGAAGGAGGGGGGTTGTTCTTACGCATGCGCTCATTTCAAAAACTCAGTAACAGTCTTTGGATTGAAAAATCCTCTCTATTACCTTTAAGTGCACTGGAGTAGAGTACATACAATGAAGTAAAACAGACTAGACTAGACTAAACTAAAGGATAGTACAGTAGACTAAGTCAAAGATTTTCAGACTTGTTGATGCGAAGGAGCCCCCTAATATGATGACCCCCTTGTGAGGGACCTACTCACTAGAAAAAAATTTTTTCCCCCTGCATTTATATTGTGTGAGAAAGTATAAATTATATTAAAATAGTAGTATAAATTATAGTAAAAATAATAAATTAAACAAAATTAAATAATTGCCATTGTATAAAGCAAATTTTTAAAATATATTATCTGGAAAAATATTTAATAAAAAAAAATAAAAAAAAATTTAGTTTGAAAACCCCAGAATGACACTTTAGCAAACAGAATGAAATATATTGGTCTGGGGTGACGGGCTTCCATGATATTAGACTGCGTAGCCTATAATAAAAGATAATGAATTTCAAACCTGAACCAAACATATTTTTATTCAAAGATCAACAGTCTGTCATTAGTCTTTAGTCTGCCACAAAAAACAACATTAAAATCATGAACTCAAATGTCATTGTGAAAAGAAAAAAAAAACAATGACTTTTGTAAGTAACTCAGACCTAAATCAAAGTAAATAAGACCTTTCTGTATAGCCTAACGCTAATAAGCCTAAACGAAAATAACAAAATAATTGTGTAGTAAAGTATTTTTTTGTACACAGTGCCGCAAACAATCAATCACTCCTTTACGCGTACATCACTGTCCTCCTCGCGGCTGCAGCAACTTGCGCTCTCTTCATCAAGGCTTAAAACAAAAAGGGCATGCATATCTAAATTCGTGCCTAGCCGCCTACGGTATTTTTTTTAGAACTTAGGAAAAAGATGCTGCAGCCAATGAGCAGCCGGCGGGGGCTGGTTGCAGGACGACTCAACCTCCGCAGACAGTTTTTAATGTTTATCAGACAATAACTAGCCTACTCAAGATTTTGCTTTAGTATAATTTTCGGGACAATTAGGGCCAGATTCGGGATTCGGGACAACAGTTTAGATTTCGGGACTGTCCCGAATTTTTCGGGATGTCTGGTCACCCTATTTACTCACCCCCATGTCATCCAAGATGTCCATGCCCTTCTTTCTTCAGTCGAAAAGAAATTAAGGTTTTTGATGGAAGCATTCCAGGATTATTTTTCCTTATAGTGGATTTCAATTGGCCCCAAATAGTTAAAGGTCAAAATTACAGTTTCAGTGCAGCTTCAAAGGGCTTTAAATGATACCAGACAAGGAATAAGGGTCGAAACGATTGGTCATTTTCGAAAAAAAAAAGAAAAAGTATATGCTTTACAGACACAAACGCTCGCATCACAAGTGCTTCCGCCAGACCGCCATTACGTATTCTTCAAAAAGCTCACGCTGTATGTCCTACACCTTCCCTATTCAACTTACGGAACAAACGTGCCGCCAGTTCCGTTTTTTCCATAAACGGAACTGTAAATTGTACATGGACCCCCTAACAGAGACAATGGTAACTTAGCAATGTTGCTATAATCCAGCATGTTTACATTTTGTATTTTATACTGATGTTCATTAACGTGCATCGTCTCTATTGCATAAACAAACATACAAACAAACAAACAAATAAATAAACAGCACTCCACTAAAACCCCTGGACTGGACTAAACTAGTACAGTACAGAAGAAAATAGTAGACAAGACTTGATTATTTTAGAGTACAGTACAACGGAGTCAACTCAAAAGAGTAGAGAAGAGTACCTTATTGTACACTAACGTCTTATTGAATTTACTGGATGGGAAGCAAAGGATCAGACCATACCTAATGCACAACTTCCACATCCGAGGGTCTTCCACAAACCTTTCTGACCTGGTGGTAAGAGATGTCCCCAACACATGACATTCAAACCAGGCCGAACCTTTACGTACTGTGAAAGGAAATGAACATTTGCCATAGTATTCAAAAGCAGATCACAGTAAACCCTGAGCTCCTAAACACAACTCTGGCCCAAAGTCTCATTTGTGATTAAACAGCCTTGCCTCTTCCCATGTTAATATTCCAGCACCGATAACCACTATAAGTCAGCGTGTAATGTTAAATAATTATAGAGAGGAGCATTTCAGCAGTGTAGTTACAAATGCACCATGGGAATCCCTCCATTTAAACAAATAACGGGCGCTGCAGGGGAGTTGGCAGATGAATTAACAGCTAATAACTTACTGCGCAGGCAGATAAAGAACAGTCCCAATGTGTCAATTACATCGCATTTTTCTCTGATTTCTAGACTTCCAAACATAATCGCGCACTTCAAAGAGGTACAACTAGAAAAATTTGGCTTTCGCAGTGCACCGAGGAGATGCTCTTTTATTTTTTTTCCCTTCTCCCTTACTCATTTGATCAAACGCTCCCAGAAATCAGTGGAGCCGCTGTAAAAACTAGGCGTTTCCAAACTAAATGCTGGCTGCCGGTCGGTCCTGCGTGCCGTCCTCTCTCCTGACAGATCCTGGGAGTCAGAAACTCAGAGCTTTAGTCCCACTCCTGTTCATTAAAATCACAGGGACAGGGCCTGCAACAAGAAAGATGCTGACATATCAAAGGCTCTCTGTACCTGCATTACCATAGTCATTTACTTATTAAAGCAGAGATGTTTCCTGTCAATCAGGGGGCCATCATGTCTCCTCATTTGCAGCGGAAAAACCGGCATAATTGCTTCTTAGACTAATCAACACAACTTGGAGTAATTATGCCTTGAAAGTGACATTGGAGGGTGAGGGGGACGTGCGCGTGTGCGTTCAAGAGGGCTGACGGGGGAAGGCAGTCACTGATTCGACCTGATCGTCAGTCATATGGCGAGTCTCTCTCTTTCCATCACATGCTATACCTCTCTTCGACGTGTCTGCTCGACTTCGTATCTGCCGCCAAGGAGAACCTTCACATCAAACGGAAGTAATTACAAAGCGCAACCTAAACTGGTGTCACAGATCTCCTTCCATGCTCTTTAAAAACACGGCTACGCTATAATTAAAATCCTGTCATATTTCCATCATCGTGTCAGGCCAACATATAATAACACAGTTCAGCAGGCTGCAGCAAAACTAGAAATTACAGATCTGTACTTGTTGGCATTAATATATTTGAGATTTTACAAATTATGGGGCAAGTATAAATTATATTTTATTGATTTCTGGGTAATCAAAGAGTTCAATTAAAGCTTGCCTTCAAAGCGGTTAGCAAACTACGGACATCAGAAGGAAAGTGCTGAAAATAAACTGCATTTCCAGGCAGTGCGGCCCAACCTCATCAGGTCATTGAGCAATGTGAAAGGAGGATAGAGTAACGTTAAACTGTGTCATACAAAATTAATCTAGACACATGGAAAAGCAGCAGACGGAGAGAAATATGCACTGACAAACAGAGACGCACCTCATAAAAGAGGATTTAATTAAGGAACCTTGGAGAGTTTAATGGTCTATAACCCACAATTTCCTAAATTCAAGACATTCTCAGTCATTCTGACAGGCCATAAAAGGAAGTAAGATTAAGCAAGTGTATTTGGCTTGGAAAATCTTGGCTTTGAGAACAATATGACACAGAATGCAGTGTTTAACAGGCTAGACGTCAACACAATTTCCTAACAAACATTCTCCCCGCGGTCAAACTGAAGACAAACTTTAATTATCAGCTTAAACAGGCAAACACGAAACCATCATGAAAGCTTGTGACTGACGAATGGCAAAGCCTCGTTCAGATGAAGTGGGCGGTCATCAGAATAAATGGACAAATAACCAGAGACGCTTGTGACTCAGGCAGTTTTAATTGATTTCCGTGAGCTGATAGCTTTGACTCACCTGACAAATCGAATGAATCTTCCCACATGAGTACCAAACAAACAAAATGCTGGATGTCACAGGAAGTTAAGAAGCTAGTCATTTTTGGAGACAAACGATAGAGATCAGTTGTATCAGACGTACAATAAAATATGCTCATGCTTCTGCTGTTGTCTTTCTAGAAAAAACACCCACGTGATTATAACGGTGTCAAAACGGTTAACACAGAAAAATGCATAAAATCATAAAAATATAGAAATGTCAAAGATGTCAATGTTTTCCTGGGTAAGAAAAGATAAATATATGCACAGAATTACTCTTGCTTCAAGTAAAAAAGCTATTACTAGACGCTGGTATAAACCTAACCCGCCACAAATACCGGAATGGATTGACATTGTAAGAAGTATTTTTATTACGGAGAAAATTACTTTTAAATAACCAAAAAGATATGTTTGTTGACTTTTGGTCCAAATGGATAGAGTTTATAACCCCCATTGAACCAAATGTTTTTCTGTTATAGAACATATGATTTGTGTTTATATAAATATTGTGTCTACATCCCCTCTCTTTTGTAAATAGTTTTTGCTACAATTGGAATATGATTTAACGAGATTTATTTATCAGTTTTTGTCATGAAGTACTTTGAGCAGTTTTTTTTAATGCTGTAAAAGTGACAAATGTCATAAACTGATATTGTGAAATTGTATCTTTTTCCAATAAAAACTACTATAAAAAAAAAATATATATATATATATTAATTTAAAAAATATAATTTAAATCTACAGTTTTAGAAATATATATCATATAAAATTTAGAAATATAATATCATTTGCATTTTCACAACTTGTTCTTTTCTTTTGGACCCCACTGTATATCAAAGTACAGTCACGGCCTAAAGTTTTGGCAGAGAAATCAATTTTGTGTTTGGTGCTTCAGAATTTGTAGATAATTTTTTTTCACATGTTTCTATGGTATACTGGAAAACATTGATAAGCATTTCATAACTTTAAAGATGCAATGTGTACATTTTATGAGGATCTATTGACAGAAATGCAATATAATATACATTACATTTTCAGTGGTGTATAAAGACCTTACATAATGAACCATTATGTTTTTATTACCTTAGAATGGGCCATTTCTATCTACATACAGTACAGTCCAAAAGTTTGGAACCACTAAGATTTTTAATGTTTTTAAAAGAAGTTTCGTCTGCTCACCAAGGCTACATTTATTTAATTAAAAATACAGTAAAAAACAGTAATATTGTGAAATATTATTACATTATTTAAAATAACTGTGTACTATTTAAATATATTTGACAAAGTAATTTATTTATGTTGAAAAAGTACACAACTGTTTTCAACATTGAAAATAATCATAAATGTTTCTTGAGCAGCAGATCAGCATATTAGAATGATTTCTGAAGGATCATGTGACACTGAAGACTAGAGTAATGATGCTGAAAATTCAGCTTTGCCAACACAGGAATAAATTACTTAGTGAAATATATTCAAATAGAAAACCAGTTATTTTAAATTGTAATAATATTTCACAATATTACTGTTTTTTTACTGTATTTTTAATTAAATAAATGTAGCCTTGGTGAGCAGACGAAACTTCTTTTAAAAACATTAAAAATCTTAGTGGTTCCAAACTTTTGGACTGTACTGTACACCTCGCGTCCCCTTACATGTTAAATCGCCATTTTGCTCCAGTATGTTTCTACAGTAGCCCTAAATGGACAAACTGCTCTACAGACTATGTTTGCTTGACTGGCTTCTCTCTGCTGTCTCAGTCGATGACATTTTTGTCCTATGTTGGCCACCGTAGCTTTTCTATATTGCAATTCGCAACCTCATCGCCAGATGCCACTAAAACTTACACACTGCACCCTTAAAGGCTTTGATTGGCAAAAACATTCAATATATGCAAAGAATCATTATTTAGTCTTCATAACCTCTGGCATGCTGGAAATCAACTTCTGGTCCAAAACATGACTGATGGCCTTATTAGTGCTCGGAGTTGATAATTTGTGGGCTTCTGCTTGTCCACTCATCTTGTGAGAACTGACCACAGGTTCTCTACGGGAATAAGATCCGGAGAGTTGCCTGGCCATGGAGCCAAAATTTCAATGTAATGATCTCTGAGCCACTTCATTATTACTCTTGCCTTTTGACATGGTGCTCCATCATACTGGAAAACGCATGGATAATCAACAAATTGCTCCTGGATCATTGGGAGAAGTTGCTCTTGCAGGATGTTTTGATATAATTCTTTATTCATGGGAGTGCTTTGGGGCCCTTGGAAGAAAAGCAACCCCACATATGGATGGTCTCAGGATGCTTCACAAGACTCATGGTAGAGTTCACTTTTTCTTCTCGCCACTGAGACATCCTGAAGCCTTCTTCACTGCAGTTAAACCTCTCTCCTTGGAGTTCTTGATGATCTGGTAAATGGTTCTTTCAGGTGCAATATTCTTTGCAGCAATTGCACGTTTGGCGATTTTGATGCAAAGAGATGATGGTTGCACGTCGTTCTTTGGAGAACTCTATCAGAACTCCATGTGCTGATGATATGATTAGTGAAATGATGTTAGCTGGTCAGTTTGTGCCAGGGCCAAAAAACAGTGAAATTCGGGTTTTTGTGATAAAGTTTTGTGGCCAATGATGATTTTTGTTGATCACTTTTGCAAAATAATCTAGTAACAATGCCACTCAACAACACCACAACAACTGAACCAGCAAACTTTACGATACACAAAATTTATGTCACTGCCAAAACTATTGGCCATGACTGTACCATGGTATTTAGAGATTAAACGGATTGTTGATCCGTGGTCCCAAACAGTCGGTTATGTCTTA
Source organism: Megalobrama amblycephala (assembly GCF_018812025.1). NCBI lineage: Eukaryota > Metazoa > Chordata > Actinopteri > Cypriniformes > Xenocyprididae > Megalobrama > Megalobrama amblycephala. The sequence goes on from NC_063067.1 coordinate 17,859,043, forward strand.
AGGGAATGTAAACAGTTGAAATGTGTAACATTATATTGGATCTGTACATTAGGTCTTAACGTGACAGCAGCCTGCTGTGTTCACTTGCCTTTAATAGTGTTTGAACTTCATTAGGCTAGTATTTTGCTCTGGTATCAAAGTATTTAAAAGACTCTGACATGAGAAACATGAAAAATGTAAGATTTGATATCTCAGCAAAGAACCCTTACAGATTGTGAGTGAACTGAATGTCCTAAAAAAAAAAAAAAAAGAAATAGGCTTTTCATGTGGGAAGATGTCCGGCCATAAATCTGCTGAATTTGGCCTCAGGGGGACTGGCTCCAGAAATCTGGTCCAATAGCGCACAAGACCAAAACCACAATGTAAAGAAATCTGGGCGCCATCTTCTCAGCCTTTTCAAAGAGAACCAGAAGAAAAAAAAAAATTCTATATGACCAACATCAAAAAAACCTAACCATTTACAGTTATGGAAACTACTTTAAAAGAGGCTAAATAACACAATCACTCAGACTAGTGTCATAGAGGCAGGCCGAAAACAACTGAGGATTCGAGAGACGCCATTTCACGGTTCAAACGCAAAACTGGGATTTCTGGTTTGTGTCATCCCTCAGTCATTTAATTAGCATTTCACAGCAGTAAACAAACACATTCAGTAGGGGACTTTGCAGATGGAGTTGTGAAATTATACACAGTGGGGCTTGAAGAGGAGGCCAGGTCTCATCTATTCACCTCTAATCTGGTAAATTGAGTCAAAAAGGCCGACTGAAACAGAAGAATGAGTCGAGCCAAAAGCTGTAAACACATTTTCCGAAGCCCCTGATCTGCAGACTTCAAGCATGCACAATAAATCTGACGTGAAATCATAATTATGAAAGCAATTAGCTGACCCTGTGCCGCTCGCCCTTGGACGTGACAGTGAAAATTCACACAGAGCCCCTCCAAGGCGGCTGGGACAAGGTTGGTGGGGGCGGAAAAGTGCAACACAGCAACAATAAAACCGCAGGCCTTTCCTGTATCATTAACCACAAGCTCAAACGGCTCAGGACACGACAGTGTCAATTGCAACAACACAAAATAAACTTCCACATCTCACACAAACATGTGGGTTGAGGTCGATAATTCTTCAATCTATTTATCCATCTCCAAAATACAAATACTGTATGAAAAGGACAATATCTTCCACTAAAACTGTGCTAGTGCCGGTGCTCAGCTGGGGTATCAACAAATGGCCTGCAATTCTACGGATTTGTCAGCTAAATTATGATCTAACTAACAAGATATCTTTATTGTATTCATATTTTTATAACATTTAATTTATCGATAATATGCAATTTATACACTACCATTCAAAAGTTTGGGGTCAGTAAGATTTATTTTAAGTTTTTAAAAAGTCTCACCAAGGCTACATTTATTTTAATGAAAAATCTCCTGTAAAAACCGTAGAGCTGGGTTGAAAATATCAAATTTCTCAATTTTAATCTATTTTCATTTTAATGAACCAATATCAATTCTTAAACGATTAGTTCACCCAAAAATGAAAATTCTGTCATTAATTAATCACCCTCATGTTCTTCCACACCCGTAAGACCTTCATTCATCTGAACATATTAAGATATTTTAATCAGTGGTTTGGAGGGCCAAAGTCACGTGATTTCAGTAAACGAGGCTTCATTACGTGAAGCCTTAAGTGTTTCGAAATTTCCATGGTTCACCACCGGGGGGCTTGACTTTGGCAGTATGATACGTGCTCCGAACCACTGATTCAAAACAAAAGATTCGTAAAGTTACAAAGCTTCATGAAGCAGTGTTTTGAAATCGCCCATCACTAGATATTGTCATAAAGTTATTTTGGGTTTATTTGGGGCACAAAAAGTATTCTCATCGCTTCATAACATTAAAGTTGAACCACTGTGTAAATACGTCTTTAGTAGCTTTCTGGGCATTGAAAGTGTTAATTGTCTTGCTGGTAGTGTTCCGAAGATGAACGAAGGTCTTACGGGTGTGGAACGACATGAGGGCGAGTAATTAATGACAGAATTTTTGGGTGAACTAAAACTTTAAATCTCAAGAATCTCAATATTTTAGTTTATGATGTTTTCAGTTGATGCTTGACACTTCATCAAACATTATTTGTAGCGTGCTTCCCATCTAATGCTTTGTGCTTTATTAAATATGCTGGCATGATGTATCCCAATCTTAGAGCAGAAGGAACTGGATGAAATATTCTGAATGATAACAATAATCTGACTTGTGATGCAGCCTGGAATCATTACCACATGATGTTGGTTCGTTTGGCTAGAGGAGGACTGGACACTTAATATTTTGATATATATATTATTAATTTGACTGTACTGAGACTATTGGATGAGAACTGAACTGAGCTGGACGATGACATCACTGCTTTCTACAGAGCTGCTTTATAATTTCATATTTGATGATCTTTACACAGTTATTGAATGAAACTGAATCAACACTAACCTGACCTCAGCTGAACATGACAGATTTAGAGCTGCTTTACAGCATCATTGAATCATTATTTTCCGGTTTATCCCTGTAAAGCTGCTTTGAAATAATCTGTTGTATGAAGTCCTTTATAAATAAAGGTGACTTGACTACTTTTGATATGAAACAGTCTCAGCTTTCAAATTCTATCAGTTTTATTATGAAATTCAAACAGTTTTATTATGAAATTGGGCGCTCTTTAATGTGGCGTGACAGATCGCCGTAGCGCCTCAGTTCAAGCGAAACGGCACATTAACTGATCATCTCTTCCGCTTTACTACTAGTCATTGCACAAAATAATGACTGAACATTGGAAGGATACAGAAAGATACAGAAGTTACCGAAGAGTAATCATGCAATCAGTGTACGCAACCGTGGAAGGACGTCAATAAATCAGATTGTAAACGTATGTCATGTAACGTTACATCATTACCTCAGAAAATCCATTCAATGGCTTGATAGATAGCTAGAAAAAGGAGCATTTTGCTAAATATATGCATTATATTACACATTTATTATGTTATCATCAAGTTTTTAAGACAGCCACTATTTAAATGATTATATTTCAAAAACAGGAGTAGGAAAATGTCATTAAAAAGTTTTTAATATTATTATAACTTTAACGTAATGTATATATATCCAAATTAATCAATATTAAATCGAGTTCGGAATTGAATTGTAGACTGTAATCAAACCTTAAAAATTTAGTCAAAAACCCAGCCCTAAAAAAAAAACAGCAACACTGTGAAATATTATTACAATTTAAAAAAAAAAAAATGTTTTCTATTTTTAAATATTTTATATATTTTTTTATTCCTGTGATGGCAAAGCTGAATTTTCTCCAGTCTTCAGAAATCATCCTAATATGCTGATGTCACTTTTGACTAAATTAATGCATCCTTGCTGAATAAAAGTATTCATTTCTTTCAAATAATAGATTCATCTTTTTTTTTTTCCCCAGCCAAGAACTTTGTGGAAAGGGACCATATTAGTCACCGGAACCTTTGGAAAATATATTCTACCAATGTTTGCTGCTTCAATCAACCCAGCCAGATCCTCAAGGCAATCTCTCAGGAATGAGAGACCCCTCATTGGCCCGCTCATCGCCATCTAGTGACCATCATCCCCAACAATCATGAAATATCTCTGTGGCCTGTGCCCCCATGCCAACCATAACTCTCCTTTACTGCAGACAGCTCCAATAAAGGATTACAATTACAATTAAAGTAATGAGCAAAGGGGGGGAAAAAGAGAAAAGTCCGAGGATGGATCCCCAGGCAAATTAAATTGCAGCACAGTTTGAAAGTGAGCACAGAGTAAGTCTTTTGGGTTATTACTGGCTAACCACCCCTCATTCCCTCAATAATTAACTTTCAAGTTTCATAATCAGGAACTGCAGAATTGAAACAAAAGTGAAATGCTGTCCCAAAATGTCTACAGTGCCCAATGGATCAACCTCATCTATAAATGAATGCTCCTGATGGGTCACTGATACTTTCTGCTATCGGTGTTATTTTACACAAATCCCTGTGAGGTGGAAGCTCATTTTCAAAACCAACATTTGAGCAACAGATGTCTCCATGCCTAGAGGGCAAGAGGTAACAGCAAGGTGTACGAAATAAAGAAAATAATGGCATAATTAAAACAGAGCGCCAAGTCAACGCAATGGCCAACGCCACTGGCTATAACATAGGCATCTCGTCAGGCAGACCCCAATTCCTAGGCTTTGGGGATGTTGTCTTTTTTTTCCAAGCGTGGTGGTGACAGCAGAGGGGCTCCGGAAATTCAGAGACTGCCGAGCCAAAACAGATCACTTCAAAGCGCCTTATTTAACGCTTGCTAAATTTTTCATCACAGTTGCTTAATATCCTGGGGAAGGGGAGCTTTTGAAGTTGCGGCGAGACCGGGATGTTCTTCTAACAACTTTCCTTTTTTTCTCCCCCTCCCCCTCCTTTCACCTCCTCCCTCTGCTCCTGCATCCCTCGCTCTTTCCACAGGAGGCCAGTGATATTTGGGGCGCACGGTGGAGCCCCAGCGGGCAGAGTAGGGCTGGGAGAGCATCCCATGGAGCCGGCAGTTACCATGCCAACACGCTGAGCGTTACAGTCACTGGCGGTAGATCGCAGAAGGGTACCGCAAAACACCACTGGAGGGAAAGATATTTAACCTTTCACACACCTTTGAGGCAGAAAGCTCACCACAGAAGACTAAAAGGCAAACAAGAGAGCTGACAAACATGGATTCTGCGAGGCAAACGGCACTGGTTCTCTGACAGCCTGAGGTGATATTTAACTCCACCAATCATGAATATGGTTAAATCTCTGGCTTTTACTGCTACATTTAAATGCAGATATGTTATTCAGTTGGGAATTTATAGGCTTTCTATGGTGTAATAATCTGATTTGCTTATGATATTGACTTTCAGGTGTAGACTGTGAAGACAGAGAATGGGGAAAAGACAAAGGAAAGGGAACATGAGGAGAAGAGAAAAAGGATGAAGGAAATGACAGGGAAAAGGCGAGAGGAATGGAAAGACAAAAGGGAAGAGGAAAACAAAGTAAAGAAAATGAGAGACAAGTATGAGGAAAATGTAAAGGGGAAAAGAAAAAAATGGAAAAGGCAAAGAACAGAAAGTAAAGAAAAGGCAAAAGAGAGAAAAGAGAATTGTAAAGGGAAAAAGAAATGACCAAGAAAAGAAAAGGAGAAAGAACATAAAACAAAGAATGGAAAAGGAAATTAAAAGGGAAAAAAGGAGAGAAAAGAAAGAAATTAAACGGAAAAAAGAAAAGGAAAGCGCAAAGGCAAAGAACAAAGTATAGAAAAGGAAAAAGAAAGAATAGGGAAATGTAAAGGGAAAAGGAAATGACAGGGAAAGAAAAGGGGAACACAAAGGAAATGAAAAAGGAAATGAAAATGGAAAAAAGGAGAGAGAATGAAAGAGAAATTAAAAGGGAAAAGAAAAGGAAAGCGCAAAAGGCAAAGAAAAAAAGTGCAGACAAGGAAAAATAGAGAAAAGAAAAATGTAAAGGGAAAAGGAAAAGGAAATTACAGTGAAAAGAAAAGGGGAAAGAACATAAAACAAAGAATGGAGAAGAAAATGAAAAGGGGAAAAAGGAGACAAAAAGAAAGAAAGGGCAAAGAACAAAGTATAGAAAAGGAAAAAGAAAGAATAGGAAAATGTAAAGGGAAAAGGAAATGACAGGGAAAAGAAAAGGGGAAGAACAGAGCACAAATGAAGGAAATGAAAAGGGAAAAAAGGAGAGAAAATAGAAATTAAAAGGGAAAAGAAAAGGAAAGTGCAAAGGCAAAGAACAAAAAGTAAAGAAAATGAAAAAGAGAGAAGAGGGAAATGTAAAGGGAAAGGGAAAAGAAAAGGGAAATAAAAAGTGTAAAAGGGAAATAAAAGAACACAAGGGAAAAGGGCCAAGGAAATGAAAAAGACAAGAAAATGACACAAACACAAAAGGAAAGCAAATAAAAAAGAAAAAGAACAGAAATAAAAGTAAAGGGAAGAAAAGGATAAGGAAAATAAAAGGGAAATGGAAAAAAGGAAGATGTAAAGGGAAAAAATAAAAAAGGAAAGGGCAATGAAAAAGATAGGAAAATAGAAAATTAAAGGGACAAGAAAATGGAAGTGAAAATGGAAAAAAAGGAAAGAACCAAAAAGGAAAAGAAATGAGAAGACAGGAAAGAAAAGGAAAAAGTGAGTGGGTGGTTAAGAAAAGAAATAATGAAGTACTGCACAGTGTGTGGGAGAGGGACAGGCCAGGAAGCACAACCCCTGGAGGCGAGAGCTCAACCCTGAACGCGACTGGTACTGGGTTTGAGTGACAGGCCAGAGTGCAGTGCAGGTCCAAACCTGCTCTGGCTCAGACTCCAGCCAGAGTCGCCTGCCACTGAGGAGCGAGGGCCGCCCATCCGGCGAGGTGAGTCAGAACCTGTTAACATGACTGGTGTCCCCAGCCTGACACCCCGGCACTCGCGCCCAGAGCCTCCCTCCAGCCCTGCCACTATTCCCCTTCCGCTCATCCACATCAAATCCTTTCAGACACAGATTTCAATTATTCACCCCATCCAAATAATGCCTTGTGACATGAATTATCCAGAGCTGTAATAATCCACTTAACTGGGAAAGAGCAGCTCATCAAAAAGAGAAAAGCAGAGAAAAAAAGGGGGACTTGTCAAGCAGTTAGAAAGCCAAGAAGCCTTAATAATCGGCATTTTTCCCCGCTGTTAAGGACAGTGCTTTGAGCATGGCTAGATATCATTCATAGCAGAAAATCACATCACACAAAACCGAACAATACACAGCCTAATTGTCCAATGATAGTAAATGTGCCATAGATAATCCAAGAACTTGCTAGTTTAAGAGCAATAAAAGAAAGAGAGCAGTTCCGCTACTGAGAAACACACTATGGGGATTGGTGAGGATTACTCACGTTCATATACAGTCTTTTCACAAAACTACCTACTACTAAATCATCTACTAATTAATGGTCAAATGTTTTCAGATAATTAGTCAGTGTTGGAGAAATTACTTTTAAAAGTAATCCATTACAATATTACGTTACTCCCTAAAAAGTAACTAATTGCGCAAGTTACTTTTAATGGAAATTAATGTGTTATGCTGGGTTCCGACTACACGGTATCAGCCTGATTTTGGCACGATCCTTTTGACATAGGGTGTCGTGGTCATTTGTGGGCGTCGGGATGTAAAAATCAATCATTTCAGCTCATCTCATTTTTCAGTCCTCCACGACGGCTTCCGTCACATCTGTGATGTGGACCAAAATTCCATACACGGCTTTCAAACATGGCGAAACGAAAGAGAGACGATTGTACTGGTGCAATGGTGGAATTATGCAATGGAGGAAAGGTTCGTGGAGCTATGGCAACACTACTCTTGCCTCAAGGGATGACCATGACAGAGTGAAAAAAGATAAATGCTGGAAAATGATAGTGGAGGCACTTTGGCAACCCGGTGAGTACTGGTAGCATTAGGCTAGTACAACCATTTTTTGTACACGCTCTTGTGAAGTCAGTCACTAGTTCCACCACCTCGATGACATCATGCACGTCATTAAAAAGATGGATAGCGATGATTGGTTAGGAAGCAACGCATAGTCTGACATGTTTCTTTTCCACGACACAAGAATTTAGGAGTCAAAATCGCATAATCTGAAACAGTGACTATTGTACCAGACAAAAATATTGTGTAGTCTAAACAGTGCCCAAGTCCCACCCCCGAAAGTTCCTGAACTTTGAAAAAGAACTACCTCACGAGTATGTAATTTCTGAGGGGGAAATTTACCCGGAACTTCTTTTAAACCCTACTTCAAAACACATGAGTTTGAGCAATGAGCGGCAACCTCCCCCAGTTTCTCCTGAAGCCAATACGGAAGTGACTTAAACTGCATTTCACAGACAAGCTCTAAAAGAGAGCAGAATTTCATTGACCCCCATGTTAAAATGCCCAACTTTACAGCCTGGTACAAATTGTGGTTTTGGTCTATACAACAAATTTTGCCCTTCATGACAACTCTGAGGGGGGTGAATTTTTTTATAACTCATCTGTTTAATTTATATTAAGCCTTAAATTTCTGCATTATTAAGGGCGTGGTCATTTGAGTGATTGGTAGATTGCCGCTGCTGTCTGTGAGCCGTCATGTCACCTCAGCTAATTCCAGCCGCTCAATTTGGCATCTCTTCCTTGTTTGTGCTTTTTTCGGGATTATTTTATACAATTATCAAATAATATGTGGTCAGTTATATGGTCGAGACAGATGTACGTCTGTGTACATGTGGAAGATAAACAGAACACACGTTGTTGGTTCGTCTTGGCATTGGCTAAAACTTTTGTTCTAAACTTTTGTACTATGACAATGGCTGGAGAATATGCCACTCAAGACACCACAAACTCCGACAGCACTGCTTGCATGTTATGACTAAAACTGCTGCTCTATTTTGAAAAATGATACTTTAACATAAACGCTGCTCAAATTGCATAATTTCTTGAAGAACAAAGATGGAGAGCAGATCATGTGATGCAAACAATAGACAATATATCAATATTTCATGGATTTAATGGTTTTGTGGACAAAAAATGCTGTTGTTTGTTTTTAAATGGATGCTAATGGAAATTTTATTGGATTGGATTCATCTCGCGATCACTAAGGTAATGAATTCCCATCTTGATTTTGCGTGTTGTCATGTGCACACCCGACACAAATTATAATAGTACTGTTGCTGGAGCATCTATATCGTAAAAAAGACACAGTAGATTGACAGTAAACCTTTACAACTTTCAAATGATATAACTTATCTTTATTAATATTTTAGATAGAGTCTAAGATAGATAGATAGCTTCTTCAGCCTACTAACATGATCACATTGTGCTATAGGCGGGCGTGGTTTCAGCAACCAGGCATCTCAGTTCAAACGACGTCCCGCCTCGTTGCCCATTTTCAGTTATCCGGGAGTGACACACGATGATGCGCTGCCAAAATGGCAACGCTTTTTTACTTCAAAAATGCTCTTAAGAAATCTACGAGTGACGTCACGGACACTACGTCCATATTTTTTACAGTCTAAGTCTCTAGTTCCTGGGGAAAGTTCCTGCTGTGGAAATGTGGCTTTACTTCAGTAATAAAAAAAACATTTAAAAAAAAATGAAATATAAATGTGATGTTTATCTAAAATCATTTTTGCTTATTAATGTGGTTGTGATTTGTTTAATTTAACATTTAATTATTGTAGGGTTTTTTTTGTTTTTTTTTTGCATTTTACATTTTTTATTCATCTTTTGAGGAATACTAATTGTTTTTGTACAAGTGAGATGAGTAAATGCATGCTCACATTTAGTCTAGAACTACAATAACCATCATATTTACACAATGCATACAATTCCTCTGCACCTTACTCCCGATTTCTCTCGATATGGGGACAAGAGATAAGTATATTTTCAAATAAGTACACTTATTTGAAAAAGTAAGTCAGATATTTTGTTTTTAGAAGTAATGCATTACTTTAATAGTTACTTAAAGTAATCTGAAGTAAACCCCAAATACTGATTACAGTCAATGACATCTGACATGCTGAGAATTACATTTTATCAATGAAAAAATCATGATCATACCATTCAAACATTTTGAGTCCGTACGTTTTTTTTTTTTAAAAGAAACATTTTTTTATTATTATCAACGTTGAAAACAGTTGTTCTGCTGTGATACAAGTTATGATTCGAAAGGAAACATCATTTATTTGAAGTAGGCCTAGAACTTTACTGTCACTTTTGATCAATTTAATGTGTCCTTGCTGAATATAAGTATCATAAATTTTAAAACTCCAGTGTACCAATAAGTCTAATAAAGTGGTAAAATCTCTGTACAGCCTATAACACAACAACAAAAGCAATTTGATCAAAGACACTAATGACCAAGAAATATGGAACCTGAACGTGGCTCGTCCAATCAGACTTCAGAGCAGGAACTATACATTCTTATAAAATTAACCAGTTAAACAGCAACCAACACACAACAAAAAGCAGTACAAAATATCATTTTTGCTAACATTTCTGTTTTTTGTCCTATTGCATTCTAAGCATATGGTGATAATAATAATGGTTATGCAAACCAATTCTTTAAAAAATATATTATTCAGTGTTTCAGCAAGACTCTATGTAGAGAATAATGAGTGCTGGTTAGCCGGATTCATAAAAACTTACCAGCGCTTCTCTTGGAGCCGTATCTTCTCTGGCTGGAGCAGCATTCTGAAAGAAACAAGTAGCCTTGTGTTACAGCGCCATCTAGTGGTAGAATTTATGACATACATGTGATTCTAGTACAGTACAGCACAGAGCTAGACTCTTATTAAATGACAACTCTAACCATAGACATTTAACATTTTTTGCAGAGTAATGACTGGTAAAAAATTCAGCTCTGCCAGCAATAAAAGTAATTTTAAATTGTAATAGTATTTCACAATATTTTTTGATCAAATAAATGCAGCCTTGGTGAAACTTGAAGCTTGGTAAAAGACTTCTTTCAAAAATGGTGGGGTAAGAAATGATAGGATCCAGATCAGACTAGACCTATCATAAATCTGAGATTAATTAAAGGTTTATAGTCCTTATGATGTCTCTTCACCTATACACAACTCAATGATGCCTTTCTCCATTAGCCTGCAAGAGGTGAAACCTTAGTGTCTATACATTGTGATACAGTTCTTGACAGACTATAGAGTTTACTGCATTACTGATTACCAGCAACCAACACTCCTGCTTTTATCAACATCTGCAATTGAGCCAGGCCTGGAACTTTCTTTGTAGGCATCAGAGTTTTAGTTCAGTGGATCTGGATGATGATACTATTGGTCAGATCCACTTTAGAGCACTAAGTAAGCCTGAAAAGTTCAAAATAGGATGTTTAATTTACTAATTAGCCATTCAGTTGACTCTTTTAAGCATCACTGGCATACTGTAAACGTATTAGTCTCTCTAAAGCAATTTCGGGTTAGGAATAAGGGCTCAAGGTCACAATAGCAACAGTTTTAACACTACCATTCAAAAATTTGTGGTCAGTAAGATTATTAGTGTTTTTGAAAGAAAACTCTTTTATAATACTGTGAAATAGTATTACAATTTAAAATAACTTTTCTATCTTAATTAGGGCTGTCAAAATAACGCGTTAATTTCGATTAATTAATCTGAGAAAAAATAACGCAGATTAATCCATTCCGTATTGACCTTTGAACCAGGAGCTGTTCTAGCCACCATTCGACTGTAAAATGAAGGAGGGAGACGACTGCTGCGCTGACGGACAGAACGAGCAGAGCTCCTCCCTCGTGCGCGCGAGCTCTCTCCGTCTTCAAAGTAAGCACTGTCTTTGCACTCTCTCTACCTCACACATAATGATCTAAATCAACTGACACAATGCTAAAAGTTCGTAAGACCGAATCCATGTTTCACGAGGCGCATTCGGAGAATGTTTTTCCTGAATAACCGCTAGGTGTGAATAGTGCTCAAAAGAACGTCACCTCATCTTCTCTGACAGGCGCCCTGCATGTGCAGCTGACATAAACCACACTTTCAGTAAACAAAAAGAAAATCCTATCCAGTGGTGAAGTGTTTTCTGTGTTGACAAATCTTTTGCGATGTCCTAATAACAGTCGCGATTCGCACGCAACGCGTCAACGTCCGCTAATGTCCAATTCGCGACCTAATGACTCATTTGAACAGATTCATTTTAATGAATCATGACAACAACTGATCTGTCCACACGGTCTATAATGAATCGTTTACACGAACAACTCTGAAATGAGAACATAAGTGTGCTTACCCCATTTAGCAAGAGTGGTTAGTAAAATTAGCCTTAATAATCCACAATATTTTCAGGTTATTTAAATGACAATGTGTAGTAAATTAGGCCTACCTATAAAATCAGTTAATTTAGACTGGAGTGAGGTGAAACCAGAACAAAGCAAGTTGTTGTTAGTTAGGTGCATTCAATTGTACATGGTAGAAAATTATATTATTAGTTAATATAACTTCGAAATGCTACTTTTTAATACTTTTCAGGTTTAGCAAAAAAGCATCTTCTCTTACAAAACTATAAAATCACTTCTTTTTGCAAAGAGGGCAAGAAAGAATTATTACAGTGAGAGTGACGGGTACTTTATTGTCAGTATCGGGCTCGCAGATCACGTGAGTAGGGCACTTTTTACTGTTTGTGTGGATGACCATGTCTGTCACCACCGAAGACCATTTTTTTCAGAAAAACTCTGCATTGATTCATTTGAATTGAAATATTTAATACTTTCACAGCAAAAATTATGTATGCGATTAATTTAGATTAATTAATCACAGAGTATGTAATTAATTAGATTAAAATTTTTAATCGATTGACAGCCCTAATTTTAATATATTTTACTTTTTTTTTACTGCAATAGTAAATCTCTAATTTCATGATCCTTCAGAAATCTTTCTAATATGCTGATGTGCTGCTTAATGAAATGTGGAGAGTGTGCAAGTGTTTTTTCAGGATTTTTAAAGAATAAAAATATAAACTATATATATATATAAAAATGATCATTTTAAAGCTAGGGTAGGCAACACTTTTTGTTATACTGGTTGAAACTTCACAATCAGATAGCAATTATTAATAAAAAATAGTCTAAATATTAAAATATAATATATATTTTTAATATTTAGACTACTTTTAATAATAATAACTGATCTTCTTTGGAAGTCAGAGGACCAAAAAATTTTCATCTAATCAGTGCATTCAGTCCCTACCTGCCTGTCAACCTGTGACAGACATCACACGCCATCAGCATGTTTCATGAGGCTTAGCAGAGTAAGAGGCAAAAACAAATAGCAACTGCCTTTTACAGTTCCTCCTGAACCAAAACGAGCTCATGCCGTGTTCACGCCATGTCGTAATTACGAGATGGCACCCCTGACGTTCTACACGGAGCCGTTCATGTCCTCAGACTCTATATGGCCATTTCTATGTCAACACTATCAATGCTGAAATGAATCCGCAGCAGTCAGGTGGTACAAGCAAAGACTTTAGATATTCAAAGATCATATAACACTCATATTACTTATGAATGGATGAACGTGCAACACGCAATTTGGCGGATTAAGTCCCAATTTGGCAGATGTAGTCTGAAAAATACTTTTTTAAAGCTATCTGAGTGTAAGAAACAACATTTATGGGACAGTCCATGTCAGATTTTGTTGCTGATTTTAAATATGTTATTTAATTGTGAGTTTAGCAATCAGTTTTTGAGATTTAAAGGTGCCCTAGAACTTTTTTTTAAAAGATGTAATATAAGTCTAAGGTGTCCCCTGAATGTGTCTGTGAAGTTTCAGCTCAAAATACCCCATAGATTTTTTTAAATTATTTTTTTTAACTGCCTATTTTGGGGCATAATTACAAACGAGCCGATTTCAGGTTGCGGCCCCTTTAAATCGCGCGCTCTCCGCCCCCTCCCGAGCTCTCGACTCTATCACAGCATAAACAAAGTTTACACAGCTAATATAACCCTCAAAATGGATCTTTACAAAGTGTTCGTCATGCATACTGAATGCATGCGTCGGATTGTGTGAGTACTGTATTTATTTGGGTGTTTACATTTGATATTGAATGAGTTTGAGGCTATGCTCTGTGGCTAACTGGCTAACATTACACACTGTTGGAGAGATTTATAAAGAATGAAGTTGTGTTTATGCATTATACAGACTGCAAGTGTTTAATAATGAAAATAACGACGGCTCTTGTCTCCGTGAATACAGTAAGAAACGATGGCAACTTTAACCACATTTAACAGTACATTAGCAACATGCTAACGAAATATTTAGAAAGACAGTTTACAAATATCACTAAAAATATCATGTTATCATGGATCATGTCAATTATTATTGCTCCATCTGCCATTTTTCGCTGTTTTCCTTGCTTGCTTACCTAGTCTGATTATTCAGCAGTGCACATCCAGACGTTCTGCCCTTGTGTAATACTAACTGCCCTTGTGTTATGCCTCAATCATGAGCTGGCATATGCAAATATTGGGGGCGTACACCCCGACTGTTACGTAACAGTCGGTGTTATGTTGAGATTCACCTGTTTTCCAGAAGTCTTTTAAACAAATGAGATTTATGTAAGAAGGAGGAAACAATGGAGTTTGAAACTCACTGTATGTCTTTTCCATGTACTGAACTCTTGTTATTTAACTATGCCAATATAAATTCAATTTTTAATTCTAGGGCACCTTTAAGGATTCCCCTGTTCAAGTATATAGGACTTGGCCTTGGATGCCTGAAACAGCTGGTGGGAGACGTTGCAAATACGGCCACCGAGTGAACAGACTTTTCTTGAAAGGACTTTTCTTGAAAGTTGTTTACATTCATATTATTATAATGTTTTGTGCTTTGAAACATGAGGTAATTTAATGCCACCTCTCGTGACGCTTTGCAAAATCTGCTGTGTGCATTCATGTCTTTAGGAGGAGGCGTAGCTATGGAGAGGGTACTGAAGGGAGGGTGGGATCTTACGCTCTACGAAACTGCACACCCTTGCTTTAATGTACCCTTTCTAAATACTGTAAAAGAATCAATGGTAACACTTTAGTATAGGGAACATGTATTCACTATTAACTATGACTTTTCCCTCAATAAACTCCTAATTTACTGCTTATTTATAGTTAGTAAATTAGTTGTTAAGTTTAGGTATTGGGTAGGATTAAGAATGTAGAATAAGGTCATGCAGAATGAATAAGGCATTAATATGTGCTTAATAATTACTAACAAACAGCCAATATTCTAGTAATATGCATACTAATAAGCAACTAGTTAAAAAAAAAAAAAAAAAATAAAGTGTTACCGAATCAATTTCTTTCAAAAAAAATAAAATAATAATAATTACTGACCACAAAAGTATACATCACTATCTTTTACCTGCACAAATATTTAACCTTGGCTACACTGTCTGCTATGTGCGTCATAGACTGAGAGACTCAGTACTCCCAACAACAGTACTCCCAACAAATATTAGCACACACACTCAGTACTCCAAACAAATATTAGCACACACACTGAACTTCTTATTCAGGCTGGTTCACACTGTCCCAGCAAACGGCAACACTTCAAACATTCTAAATTTGGCAACAAATTTAGCATGTTAAGAATCATAACTGTCATTTTCACACTGCACCAACATGGTTAACACACTGACTGAACAAAACTTAGCAAATATTTTCAACTAGTATTCAGAATACAAGCCAGGTATCCTGTATTACTTACAATAAACTAATTAAAAATAAGCATCTAAATTCACCTATTATTTATTATGCCAAACTTTTGTTTATATAATAGTATTAATAGAGAAAAATGCTTAAGAATAAACAGTCAATGAGTCAATTCCGGTTTCTGGTCTGAACGCCGGCTCCGTATTGGCTGACGCTGTTCACGTGAACAGCACGACGCATGCGTGTGATGCTGTCGCAGGAGCCGGCCAATAATGAGTCAGCGTTCTGACATAGAAACCAGAAACACTGCGCTGTATAACGTAAACAGTGTAGGAGAATGACAGAGAAGAGACGAATTTGTTGAATAAAGTCGTTATTTTGGTTTTGTTTTTAATAAAATTAAGTTGAACCCCTGTAGTCACGTCTTTACTACCTTTCTGGGCCTTGAAAGTGGTAATTGAATTGATGTCTATGGAGGAGTCAGAGATCTCTCAGATTTCATCAAAAATATCTTAATTTGTGTTCTGAAGATGAACGAAGGTCTTAGGGATGTGAAACAACATGAGAGTGAGTAATTAATGACAGAAATTTCATTTTTGGGTGAACTAACCCTTTAATTCGTAGATGATACATTGCATGAATAAAGCTTATACCTGTACGTTAGCTGTAAACACAGAAAGAAATTTTTTTTTGACTGAGACAGACGAGTACATGGAGGAATAAAAGTGACACATGGGCATAGAATACATGGGGGGGCGTGCCCTGCACTTTTAATAAAACATCCCCCACACTTTTTTTTAGGCAAGTTTGTTCACATTGAGGTTTTCATGGGCCAATGTGAATAAATCTAGATTCAAATTCAAGGAGACAAGATATTCTATGTGAGACTTAATGTTTTATTCTTACCCAAAACGAGGCAATGTAAGCATTATGGAGTGCTAACACTCATGTAATGTAAGTTTAATATACTGGAAGCCGGAGGGCGCTCTCTCGCAGAAAGTCCCAAATGGACTCATAGAAGTAATTACTTATGAGGTTCCAGAAAATCCCTTATTTGGACACAGGCATCCAGCTATCGCTGCAGCTGAATAAAAAGCAGAAACGTTTTGACAATAAACACTCGATTACGAAAATGTGATTTATTGTGTTTTAAGCCATCTCGGGGTATTTTAATAAAGTATATGAATAATGCAGTGCTAATTGACAGCCTTTATTACAGTATAGAAACTATACAATATATTTTCAGCCTTATTCTGTGATAAATATTTACATTTTATAAAATCCATGCACAAGTGTTTGTAGTACATAAATCATAAAATTATCATTAGGAAAATACAGGAAAAATACTTTAGGTTATTGTTCAGCAGTGTATTTGATTTCTTAGCCAATTAAAAGCAAGAGATAAGAAAAAAAGCTGTCCATTACTGGTTAAAAAAAATAAAATAAATACTGCTACACTTGATATTTCTGTCTCCCTCACTTTTAAAATGATGGCTACGTCCCTGATGTGACCTGTGTCATGTTTTCAGGGTCAATGTCCCCTAACTGAACATAACAGATAATAGGTGATAACTCTCTTCAAGGTGCTTCTATAGTTTTCACAGAGCCTGACACACTGAGATCTGCAGAGAAATCGCCTATATGCGCTATTCTCTGTGGCCTGCCCTCCACCTGTCACACACATCTGTAGGACTGCATGGGATGACAGTGAGCAGGACGCTAGCAAACCAGCTAAAACTTTTTCCAAAACAACATGATGGAACAGCCAGATTATAAGCTTATCAATAATTAAAACGTGATAAATTGTGCGTTTACTATGCAGGTCCACGGCCGAACAATCAAAATACATGTTGCTAACTGAAGGAATTTTATCAACTACCTGATTTTGCTGGTCAGGTTGGTCTGGGGATGCCATCTTCTCAGAGCTGCTAGCTAACGACGCTAATGGTTCAACGGTGCTCGATTAATTTTGTCTGAACCAAAGCCATTGAGAGAGATTCTTCTTTCAATGGCTCTGGTCTGAACTAGTGATACATTAGTTCGAGTCATTCACACTGATCGATTCTTTTGAACAGTTCATTTCAAAGAACCAGTTCAAAGTGATGATTATTTTACCAAGTCTGCGTCTTAATGTGTATACTATCCATCCTAAACAATATGTGACATTAGTAATATTCAATACTATTTAGGCCGGATAGGGTGGATAGTATGCATGTTGGGACTTTTGGGAATCGGTTCAATTGATTCACTAAAACGATTTTAATCAAAAGAACGATTCGTTCACATCGCAAAACAAGCTGTTTCATTTCGATCAGCACGTTTCATAACACGGAAGCCAAAATATGTTTATTTTCAATTCTTGAGATACAGTGTCAAACATATGCTGAGGATATTAAGTGTAACGTGATTTATGAGGCTTTAGACACAAAAATAACACCCACGAACGAGTTGTGAAGCGCTGAAGATACTAAATTATGAACTTTGAACTTTGACCATCATGACAGAATTAAAAGCATGTAAAGTATGTAACGTTAGCCGACAGAAGTGTTATGGGCTGGCGGTGAGCTCTCTGGATCAACTCAAATTAAAAGGTGGGTATGAAAATAAATGAGTTTGCTTCACCCTGAATTAAGTTAGAAGTGAAAGTTTATGCTAATAAGTACGCCGTTAGGATCTTAGCATTCACATAGAAATAAAAATGATTAATAAACATTTAATTAAGGCAAATTGATTTATATAGCACGCTTTACACGGTGGTATTTCAAAGTGTTTACATAGGACTTAATTTAAAAAGAAATGTTAGAGAAAAATTTTAGAACATAAAGATAAATAGTTTTAGAACAAAGATCAATATAGACACATAAGAGCAAAAAATGTTTAATTAATGGATTAAAGTAATAATAAGAAAAAGATAATATATGATTATGTATAAAAATTATAATAATAATAATAATTTTTGCATTTCGGTTCGGAATCGGTTCAGAATTGTTGGAGAGAGAATCTATTTTTTTTCTCTCCCATCGTTAAAAAATATTATTCATTATAAGTTTAAAATACTATAAATATAATATATATTTAATAATATATATAATATAAATGTATATAGCACTTAAACTGAAATAAACGGGTGCATTGACATGCTATCGTGTTAATAGTTTAGTAAAGAATGCCATTAAAATTAATGTTACATTACATACATTCTTTAATGTTTTTCCCATACTTTAATGTATTTTGCATCACCTCTGAATATGTTAAAGGGTTAGTTCACTCAAAAATGAAAATTCTGTCATCATTTACTCACCCTCATGTTGTTCCAAACTAAGACCCTCGTTCAACTTACAAGAATTAAGATATTTTGGATGAAATCTGAGAGCTTTCTTTCCTCTGATAGACTGCAATGTTATTACCACTTTCAAGACCTAGAAAGGTAGTAAAGACATCGTTTAAATAGTCCATGAAACTACAGTGGTTCAACCTTAATGAAGCGACGAGAATACATTTGTCTGCATAAATCAATCAAAAATAACGACTTTATTCAACAATTTCTTCTTTTCCATGTCAGTCTCCTACGCTATTCACCTAGTAAACACAGTGCAGCGCTTCCGGCTTAAGTTGAATAACTCCTTTTATTAAATAACTTAAAGGATTAGTCCACTTTTAAATACACTTTTCCTGATAAATTTACTCACCCCCATGTCATCCAAGATGTTCATGTCTTTCTTTCGTCAGTCGAAAAGAAATGAAGGTTTTTGAGGAAAACATTCCAGGATTATTCTCCTTACAGTGGATTTCAATGGCTACCAACAGATTGAAGGTCAAAATTACAGTTTCAGTGCAGCTTCAAGGGCTTTAAATGATACCAGATGAGTAATAAGGGTCTTATCTAGCGAATCGATCGGTCATTTTCGAAAAAAATACAACCGTTTATGCTTTATAAACAAAATATCGCCTTGAACGTACTTTCCGCTTCCGCATTCTTCATAATGCTTACGCTGAATGTCCTGAATGTATAATACTTACGGAACGAACGCGGCGCCAGTTTCGTTTTTTTCCGTAACTTGAATAGGGAAGGTGTAGGACATTCAGCGTAAGCATTATGAAGAATGTGGAAGCGGAAAGTACGTTCAAGGCGATATTTTGTTTATAAAGCATAAACGGTTGTATTTTTTTTCGAAAATGACAGATCGATTCGCTAGATAAGACCCTTATTACTCATCTGGTATCGTTTAAGGCCCTTGAAGCTGCACTGAAACTGTAATTTTGACCTTCAACCTGTTGGTAGCCATTGAAATCCACTGTAAGGAGAATAATCCTGGAATGTTTTCCTCAAAAACCTTCATTTCTTTTCGACTGACGAAAGAAAGTCATGAACATCTTGGATGACATGGGGGTGAGTAAATTTATCAGGAAAAGTGTATTTAAAAGTGGACTAATCCTTTAATTTATTATGCACCATGAAAATAGCCAAAGAAGCTGGCATGGCATTAATAATAAGCCATTACTCATTTCTAAGGGTTGACAGTTCATCCTATGCTCTGTTTGTCATTTGACACATTCTCTTCATCTCTGAAACCCACAGGTGGTGAGGCTCTAGGGTTTAGTCCCAGTGCATCAGTCTCAGTGGTGCTTGAAGAAGATGGGACCATCGTAGAAGACAAGGCTTACTTTCTGTGTCTGCCAGCAAATACAAAATTTATGCTGTTGCATGCCGATGAAATATGGATGCATACTCATCAAAGTGAGATATAGCCTATCCCAGGATGATTTTATTACTATATTTTCAGCTCATCAGTGCTAATCTAAACTGATCTGTTTTGTCTAGTCGATGGAGGAACAGCACAGCCTTACAGAGTGTCTGCTAGTCTGGAGGTAGATGGAATAGACCATGTTGATGGCATTGAATCTTGGCACAGTTTGGCAAAACAGCTCAGACAGGACTTGGCCAGTATTATCCTCATGTCCGAGGCAGATCTACAGGTCTGCTTGAGTCTTGCTTTTTATTTTGCGACATATCTGACCATTGTCATTTACATGTATGATTATATTGTGTAAATAGCCAGTGTTTTATTGTGGTTTTCAGAGGATAATTGTATAAAAATGTGTTACAGAGTTTGATTGATGTGCCATGCTTCGATCTGGCTGCAGCGTTGGACTTCTCACAGCAGAAAACCCAGGTCCTGCAGGACACGCTGCAGAGAATGCTGGACCGCAAGGAAGAAGAAAGACAGTCCAAAGAGTTACTGAGGCTCTATTTGAAAGCCATGGAGCAAGAAGGCACCTTGGACCCACAAGAAGAATGTAGGAATTTGTTTAAAATACCAGCAATACATGAAAAATCCCCAAATGAACAGTGACATCAGGTTATTTACTGTAATGTTGATGCCACTAGATGGTGTCGCTGAGCTATTTCTAAATATTGTACCAGTTCACACAAGTTGATTTTATCAGTACTTGGTGGAATGAAGAAAAGTAGCAGCTTGGATGATCAACAGCTTATCTGTTGTTGTGACAGCCCTAATCTTTCTAGCGCTTTCGGGATGTTAACCACTGTCATTGCTGCAGGCGCTAAACTAGATGAGACAGATGGGGTGCAGGTGGAGGCCGCAGCAGGGTTCAGCTCCACTACGCTAATGGTTCTGAAGGACAAAAAATACCCAGAGACCAGACTGTCCAATGAAGAGCTACAGGTATGATATCCAGCCACAACGGTGTTGTAAGATCTCCCACAATTTCACAAAATCTGCATGAAACACAAGTTGTGATAGTCTTTTCTTCCCTATTGTGACGTATGTAGTATTGTGCAAGTCTTAGGCATGTCAGTATTTTCACGCCCCCAAAAAGGGTTTTAAGCCAGTTATTTGTATCTTTTGCTGTAGTGTGTCAGTAGGAAATATCAGTTCACATTTCTAAACATTCATTTTGCCATTAATTATAATAATCCAGTGAGATTTTTGTATGCACAAGCAGTCTGACAACAGCCGGTGCTCCACATGGAGATCAGAGCTCACCATCATCGAATCCGTCTGTGATTACATGAAGAAACAGATGAAACTGAGACAAACTAAATCCAAACTAAAGCCATATCTCCAAGACACTTGAAGAAACCGACCTGCAAAGCTACCTGAAAAACGATGCGCAAGTGTACCTGGACAAAAGCTGTTTTAAACACAAAGGGTGGTCACACCAAGTATTGATTTGATTAATAGAAGTTCATTGATAAATAACAGTATTTTTGAAAGCATCCTCACTTTACAGCATTTTTACACAAGCCTAAAATTTCACACAGTACTGTAGCTTTGCAGGTCAGTTTCTTCAAGTGTCTTGGAGATATGGCCACAGTTCTTCTGGATTTAGTTTGTCTCAGTTTCATCTATTTCTTCGTGTAATCACAGACGGATTCGATGATGGTGAGATCAGATCTCCGTGTGGAGCATAGGCTATTGTTAGATTCCTTGTGCATACATAAATCTCACTGGGATTATTACAATTAATGGCAAAATGAATGTTTGGAAATGTAAACTGATATTTCCTACTGCACACTGACACTAGAGCAAAAGATATAAATAACTGGGTTAAAACCATTTTTTGGGGGGTAAAAATACTGACATGCCTAAGACTTTTGCACAGTAGTGTCTCTAAGTGGTTGTGGTTTGCTATTGCTGTGATCTCATATGAGTGACAGATGGTCCCGGACTCACGCCAGTAAACACTTCATCAGAGAAGACAAGAGGGAAGAGTCACTGCAAGAGGGAGGGGAAGTTATTTTGATTAAAGATTATGAGGGTACATTAATTTTTTTAAAAAAAATAATGATGTGCATAGACATCATTTAGAATAAATAATACAATTTTTCCATAAAAAATAAGAATTGTCCATTTTGATTTATGGTGTAAAAAGTAAACATATTTATTATTTTACACTAGAGAATGAAAGACATGAACACCATTCACAACCCATTCTACTTCTGTAAGTGTAACGGGATATTCAGTGAAAAAATTGAAGGCAGGACTTGTTTTCATCCACTGGGAATTGATTGGCTTGTGAAAAGTTGGCATTACATATCTTAGGGTCAATTTTGATGTCATGTTGACTGAATATTAAAAAAAAAAAAAAAAAAGTACTTTCAGTCATATATCAGTAGGGGGCACTCACTCTTTTCAGTGGAATGAATGTAAGACACAGGAGTATAATATCTGTCATACAGTTTAATAAAAAATATAAAATTAATAATTAATATAAAGGTGTTTTTGCAGATAAATGCCTATTAGTTAATATTAATACAAAAAATATGTAATAAAAACAGGTAATCTTTTGCATGTTTGGTTAAGAGTACTAATTTAGTATTATTGTCTCATAAATGGGTGTATTTGTTTATGCAGATGGTGGTGAAACAAGGAGTGGAGGTCATGATGGAGGTGTTGGGCCGAGACAGTGAAAGGACATCAGCGCTGGTCCAGGCATGTGAAAGTGAGCTCAGTAAACGCCTACATCGAGTTCAAGCTCTGCAATCCCTCAGCGCTCAAAACCAGTCCACTTCACAACCACAAGCTGAGAGAAACACCCGAGCTAAACGCAGAAAAGAACACACACGCTGAAGATATACAAGATATATATTCTAGTCTATATTCTTGGACCACTTCATTACATTTCATGTAAAAAAAAATAAATAAATAAAAAAAAAGCTTGAGCTTAGACACTTTTTCAGTTTTTGGATACTGATTATTTTACTGATTATAGTAGCCTATATTTTATGGAAATGTCAAAGCCACTGTTATGGATTAAGAAGTATTGTTTTCTTTGTTAGCGTTAGTTAATAAAAATACAGCTGTTCATAGTTGTTCATGTTACTTCACAGTGCATTAACTAATGTTAACAAATACAACTCTTGATTTTAATAATGTATTAGTAAATGATGAAATTAACATTAACAAGATTAATAAATGCTGTAGAATAGCAATACATTATTAGTTCATGTTAACTAATGTAGTTAACTAATGAACCTTATTGTAAAGTGTTACCATTTTCTTTTGTCAGTAATGCATAAAGTAATTTTTTTAAAAACACGTAATACATACAGAGTGGTAATTTATAAAATTCCATGTTTCTTATCCATTTATTTGAGTCACCACCAGACATTAAGGGGATTGTTTGATGATAACAATCCTATGTAATTTAAAAGTTAATTGGTGAAAAACGTAACAAAGCAAGTAAACATTTTTCTGAAAATCTGTTAATAATTATTTCAAAAGAGAGTTAAATTATTCATTATTGATTGTACCAAATACAACATCCAATCTTAATTTAATCTCCTGTAATATATGCTGGCAGACGTGACATTTTAATACTTAATATAAGCGTTTAATGCTGCTTTCTGACATTGCTTAGGGAAGGAATGTATTACAGTGGTATTGCAGGGTTCACTAACTGTGTCAAATTGGAAATGTTAGCAATTACGCCCATGGGGTGCTCATTTTGTTGTGGTACTGTTCACAACATTAGTTGCAACATTATTGATATAAAAAAAAAATCTTTTTAGACTTATAAAAATATTTTGACATTTAATTTTGGGCATGAATATAAATTGTATTTCCGAGTTCCATAATGAATAAAAAAATATTTTAGATTGTCAGAGAGCATTGAGAATGGTAATGCATAGATAACATTTCAATTTGCTGATAAACTAATGAAGAGAGCTGCTGGTCTGTTCCTATTCACAAAGAATGCCTTGTTAAAAAAGCATTTTTTTTCTCCCCCGTGCGGATGTAGTTCTACCTTACGTTGTAATGAGCATGTTTAAGCTTTGATTGGTGTTGGGCGGGGTTCTGAAGCCAGTCGGACTATCTTAGTGCTGTTTTTTTTGGCTGTGATGTTGTACTTTTGAAGTTTTGAATTCTGGCTATTGTTAGACTATATGCTAGTGATCAGAATATCACTTGAACAGGGATGTAGAGATGTTCCTGAGGAATTCATTAGACTAGTATGTATGCAGACCTGTTCTAGTAATGGGCTTCCTATCTTGCAACCCTTAACAGATGATTTTAAACATTGTCCTTCAGTAATCAAAATAAAGACAAGACTGTTTAAAAGTCATGTCTTTATTCTGATCATTTTTACCTTATATTTTTGACAAGCTTCCTATTTGTGTGTAGTAGTTATAATGGCAAGACTAAATGGTCTTTTTAAGGAACCTTTTTTATTAGCTGCCACTGACTGTTGGTATAATGTCAGTGTGCCGGATCAATGCGTGACACTGTGACCACCCTGCCCTCATATCACTGAACACTGACCACCAGAAGCAAGCAAATCAACTGTGAATTATGTACTCTCTACCAGACAAGCGTGACAAGCTTCAACCGGGGTCTGTTGTTGCATGATGGATTGGCTGTGTCATGCAGGGCACAACCACAGTGCATTGATCATTCACTGAATCCTGGTGGCATACTGAGATTTACAGGTGGAAGCAAGATATAAAATGAGAATACAGAATGAGGTTAGTTCAACCAAAAATGAAAATAATGTTATTAACCATAAGACCTTCGTTAATCTTCGGAACACAAATTAAGATATTTTTGTTGAAATTCGATGGCTCAGTGAGGCCTGCATAGCCAGCAATGACATTTCCTCTCTCAAGATCCATAAAGGTACTAAGAACATATTTAAATCAGTTCATGTGAGTACAGTGGTTCAATATTAATATTATAAAGTGACAAGAATATTTTTGGTGCGCCAAAAAAAACAAAATAACAACTTAAATAGTGATGGCCGATTTCAAAACACTGCTTCATTAAGCTTTGGAGCGTTATGAATAAGTGTATCAAATCATGATTCGGATCGCGTGTCAAACCGCCAAACAAACAAAATCACTTGACTTTGGCGCTCCGAACCGCTGATTCGACACGCTGATTCATAACGCTCCAAAGCTTCCTGAAGCAGTGTTTTGAAATCGGCCATCACTGAACGATTTCAAAACGACGATTTGGTCTGTTATACTGTATAAAAATCTAATTGATTTACATTGCGAGCTATCAGAATTCCGTCTTACTTTTAGTCCATATGCACAATATCTGAAACAAATTGCTTTTTTTCTTTGCTTTTTTTTTTGCTCAGTTTAGACCCCTGAATAAAACTGCTTTTCCTCCTCGAGTGTGAGCTCCATATTCATAGGCACTAGTGACGCAGGTAATCACAGCCATGCTGGTATTTAGAACAACAACAGCATGTTACTTTTCTTTATTGACACATTTTAAACACAATATTTCAAGTTAATTTGTCTATTTTTACTCAGCCAACGAAAATAGTTCCATATTAAATGGATAGTTCACCCAAAAATGAAAATTTGATGTTTATCTGCTTACCCCCAGCGCATACAAGATGTAGGTGACTTTGTTTCTTCAGTAGAACACAAATGATGATTTTTAACTGCAGCCGTTGCCATCTGTCAGTAAAATAATGGAAGTGAATGGGAACTTCTTTTATAAGAGTAAATAAAACTTCCTTAGACCAATCCAAATGAAACCCTGCGGCTCGTGACGACACATTGATGTCCTAAGACACAAATCGATCGGCAACGGCAGTGATGTCTCGCGCTTAAACTTCAATGAGTGCTAGGCATTACTTCCGTTGTCAGAGCGCGATCAGACCTCACTAAACGAGTGCTGAACGCAGTTGGACATAGTGGTGTTTTAGAGGTAAAAAATTATATAAATACTGTTCGGTTTCTCGCACAAACCGATCGTTTCTTGTCTTAGGACATCAATGTGTCTTCATGAGCCGCAGGGTTTAATTTGGATTTGTCTGTGCATGTTTTTTTTACTCTTATTGATTTGTGTTACCATTCACTCGCATTATTTGACTGACAGACCACAACGGTTGGAGTTAAAAATCATCATTTGTGTTCTACTGAAGAGACAAAGTCACTTACATCTTGGATGCCCTGGCGGTAAGCAGATGAACATCAAATTTTCATTTTTGGGTGAACTATACCTTTAAGTCAAATTAACCAATAGTGTTTCTGAGTCTTTGGAGTGAATGATTTAAATGGTTAGTTCACCCAAAAATGAAATTTCTGTCTTTAATTACTCACCATCATGTCGTTCCAAACCTGCAAGACCTTCGTTCATCTTTGGAACACAAATTAAGATATTTTTGATTGTCATTAGCCGACGCTGTACGCGAGTAGCACGACGCAAGTGTGTGATGTAATTGAACCACTGTAGTCACATTGACTATTTTAACGATGTCTTTACTACTTTTCTGGACCTTGAATGTGGTAATTACGTTGCTTTTTATGGGGGATTAAAAAACCTCTTGGATTTCATCAAAAACATCTTAATTTGTGTTCCGAAGATGAACGAAGGTCTTACAGGTTTGGAACGACATGAGGGTGAGTAATTAATGACAGAAATTTGACTTTTGGGTGAAGTAACCCTTTAATGACTCACTCATAAAGACAGCCACCTGTTTTGTTCCTGAATGAATAAGTATTTTTGAACAAATCAGTTGAATGAATGAATAAATGACTCCACCTAC
Organism: Megalobrama amblycephala; assembly: GCF_018812025.1. NCBI lineage: Eukaryota > Metazoa > Chordata > Actinopteri > Cypriniformes > Xenocyprididae > Megalobrama > Megalobrama amblycephala. The sequence goes on from NC_063067.1 coordinate 17,885,818, forward strand.
CGATATTTTCTGATCATGACATTGCATGCCAGGCAAAAATCATTATAGCACACCTCTAATCAACAATTGATGCTATGAGGTATCATTCACGTCTGTAACACAATACTGAATATGTAGGGTTAGAGTTTGATCAAATCCCAAGCAATACTAATAGTGATGCTTGTCATACTGTTGTTTTGGTTTAGTTATTAACGTATTTAAATGGCAAATGATGGTATGATATGTTGCTTTGAATGCATGCAGTATTTGCAGTAAACTTTCGGTTGTTTATCTATTCATACCTTGAGTTCTTGTAATAGGACACAGGTTTAAGTAGGCTTGAGAATGATTAGAACTCCACAGGGCCAAAATAGCATTGGAGAGGTAATTACACAGGGCTGGAGAGAGCATACGGTCCCTGCTGATAGAAGACAACAAGAGTAACTCTGAGATCAGATGCATAATGCATAAGAACTTAATGACTTTAAATCATGATGCCTGTGCTTACTTGACTTTTAAACAAACACCTCTGCATTAACACCAATGGCTTCATGAAAATGAAACAAGTAACTCTGGGTTATGCCATTTTCAATTTTTTACTAAAGAAAAGAATTATGAATCAATATAAAATAATTCACAATATAGCACACTGTCTCTTGTCTTTTGCTTTCAGAAAACTGCCACTACATAAAAAATAAAGAATATGAATTTTCTTAAACTTTTTTTTTTATTATTATTATTAAGCAAACTCATTGACATCTTTCTGCTAGAAATTATAGTCCCTGACATGTGATCAAGAGTTTGAAATTATGTATTTTGTTTTTTTTTATATATATTTTTATTGCATTTATTTATTAAGTGTATCTTTTATTTGTTAGGTACCCCAAAAGCAAAAAAGTGAATACAAAATGTCAGTTTGGTTTACTTAGGTTCATTTATTTATATAGCACTTTTAAAAACAGCAAGTGCCGACCAAAGTGCTTTACAAAACAAGATTAATAAAACAATAACAAAAAAAATAAGTGTATGACTGAGACGTCACATGCAAAGCTGTTAACAATAATTTGCCCAATAATAAATCCATATCAAATCAAAGTCAATAATTTGAACACTTTCAAAACTGTTTTTTAACTGTTTTTTGACATGATTTCTTCAATCCACGGAAGGTAATTGCTCACTTTGGTATAAACCCCATGATACCCAGGCTGCGCGCAGCCATGACCCCATGACACAATACCACCTATAAACCAGCTTTTACTCTGACTGTCAAAAAATGCATAGGGCCCTCCACTGTCCCCCTGGCAGGAATCTCTTCCTCCCGCCTCGACCCCAGCACATATCATGTTCTCTGTCACTACTAGTTTCCCTTTATCTGTCACGGTGGAGTCATATTTAGCTTTACAGTCCTCAAAATCAGTGACGGGTAAATGTACGTACTGGAGATATCTGGAATGTAATGAAGGTCTGTTTGTATTCCACACACCCCACCCAGACACCTTCCCAACGTCATCAGTCTTCAAAACAAACCGCTCTTCCCTCCCAGGCAAACACACAGGCATGACGGCTTTACTGACAGGTACCTTATACTCAAGTTTAATCAGGGCAATGTCATGGTTGAAGTTAATGTTATCATGATGGTACTGAGGGTGAACAAAGATTTTCTGTGGAATGCCAACTACTGCCTCATTGTCATTCTGTTTGACTATGCCCATCTTCAGCTGCAGCTCGGAAGTGTCTGTATAGGTTTTTACGACATGAGCAGCAGTGAGGACCCAGTTGTCCGACACGAGAGAAGCGCCACCGATGAACCTGTGTCCCATTCGTATCATGACCTGCCAGGGAATCTCGTTCTTTTCTGCATTCTCCCCACCAATCACCTTGGATAGCTTTTTCTCAGGCTGTCCACAAACTTTCAGAGATGACAGACACCAGATTAGTCTTTAGACTCAACAATATGACACTGATATAATCTACCAGTAAAAAGTTTGGACACAAAGCTCATTTTTTTCTAAATTTACCTACAAACTTTTTTGACACCAAACATTTTCATAGGCCCCATGATTTTTATAGTTTTCCAGCATTTACTGGATAAGGATTAAATATAAATATTAAAAAACTAAAAATTACTCAAATTTAGGGGCTTGGAATAACTAAAGACAATGTTCTGGAAAAATATTAAATCTAAAAATGGTCATAGAGTTAAGATTTTATTAATTTACATGAATTTCCAAGTGTAGAAACCACACTTTTGAAACGTTTTAATGGTAAATAATGCCGCAAATACCAGTAAATTGACTAGTGCAAACCTTTGTAAATCACCTTGTATGATTCATTTAAATACTCCCCTCCCATAAATTTTGCGAATGCATATCCAATAAGTTCAGCCACAAAAATAACTGTCCATGCCTTTTCAGCATGTGTCTTTAGTAAAATCCTGACAGTAGTTTTTTTAATGTCAAAAGAGGGTTTGCGCTGGCACAAGGTATTAGTAAATCTGGCCCCTAGAGACCCCTTTGGACGTTTGCTGCACCCAGGTTGAGAAGCACTCCTAAAAACCGTGAAATAATTTTCATACTTCATTTTTTTGTTATGTAGTAACAAAACAAATATAAAAACATCCTATATATATCTGAGCCACCTTATAGTTTAAAGTTCTGCACACTCTCAGGGCCCATCAACTGTTTGGTTACCCATATTATTCAAAATATCTTCTTTTGTGTTCAGCAGAAGTAAGAAATTCATACAGGTTTGGGTGAGTAAATGATGACAGAATTTTCATTTTTGGGTGAACTATATCTTTAAAAACTTAAAATGTTTGTTTTGTAAAGAAATTCAAATGTAGGCACATTTTATATTTGTCTACCAAACTAATTTGAGCATTTAAAGGGTTAGTTCACTCAAAAATGAAAATAATGTCATTTATTACTCGCCCTCATGTCGTTCCACACCCGTAAGACCTTCGTTAATCTTTGGAATGCAAATTAAGATATTTTTGTTGAAATCCAATGGCTCAGTGAGGCCTGCATAGGGAGCAATGACATTTCCTCTCTCAAGATCCATTAATGTACTGAAAACATATTTAAATCAGTTCATGTGAGTACAGTGGCTCAATATTAATATTATACAGCGACGAGAATATTTTTGGTGCACCAAAAAAACCCCAAAATAACGATTTATTTAGTGATGGCCGATTTCAAAACACTGCTTCAGGAAGCTTCAGAGCGTTATGAATCAGCGTGTCGAATCATGATTCGGATCGCGTGTCAAACCGCCAAACTGCTGAAATCACATGATTTTGGCACTCCGAACCACTGATTCGACGCACTGATTCATAACGCTCCGAAGCTTCATGAAGCAGTGTTTTGAAATCGGCCATCACTGTATAAGTCGTTATTTTGTTTTATTTGGCGCTCCAAAAATATTCTCGTCGCTTTATAATATTAATATTGAACCACTGTGCTCACATGAACTGATTTAAATATGTTTTTAGTACATTAATGGATCTTGAGAGAGGAAATGTCATTGCTCCCTATGCAGGCCTCACTGAGCCATCGGATTTCATCAAAAATATCTTAATTTGTGTTCCGAAGATTAACAAAGGTCTTACGGGTGTGGAACGACATGAGGGTGAGTAATAAATGACAGAATTTTCATTTTTGGGTGAACTAACCCTTTAAGCACAAGCCATTTGGATCAGAAGGTTTTGAGATCCTGAAAAATAAACTGAGTCAAACGTGTCCAAACTTTTGATGGTAGTGTATATTAAAACATAAACCATCTGATAAACCATATGCATTAAACTAAACTTACTGGGTGAACATATCTGGAGTATTTTTCTACCCAGGGCATCTCTCCAGTATCCATCATGTGCACAGGTATAGACTCCTAATTTAAAAGAGAGAGAGAGAAAAAAAAAGATTGACTTGTACAGTGTCTTGCTATGCATGTGCTATACTGTGACATATGCACCTTACCATTTGTTCCAGCCTCCATTGTGTAGAATTCATCACAGGAATACGTGATCACAGATTTATATGTGGTTGTGGTGAATTTCACACTTGCATTATGCACTTCTACAGGATCTCCACAATTAATAACTGCAAAAGAGGGACATTTGGTCACTGAGACAGTTTATAGATGCAATGAATGACAATTCTAAGGCAAAACCTAAGCATATCCTTTTTTTTTTTTTTTTTAAGTTTAACAAATGTTATATTATTGTATGGTCTTTAAAATCTGTCTACGGTTGATTATTTGTTTTTTAAATAACTTTGTATTATCTTTTTTTTTTTTCATGATAAACTGCATATCTGAAATGTTTTAATTAAAAATATGCTTTTTGTTACAAGTTTTTCATCATAGAATTCTTTTCTGAGTTCACAGTCAGAATTTCACTCACTTCAGCTTGAAATAACACCTCAGGTTTTAAAACGTATACCTCTTTGTTGCAGTAAACCCCCATTGACGATTATACACACTTCATGCTTATCTGGGATTCTTGAGCAACTCACTGATGCAGTTAGGCAGCGGTCCATTCCAAAATCCACCCTTCAGGCATGTGGCTTGATAAAAGGGCAAAGCTTCCTCCCCCTTAAGACGCAAAAAGTCACTTTTAACTCTCTATATAGCATACCAAGCCCTTTTCTTAAATCTTAGAGAAAGTAAAAGAGGCAAAATGGTTACCAGAATTAATTCATAGCCCAGATCACATGTGACATTGAACGTGTCCGTCATGATGTACTGAGACTGCTGGGGCTGGATACGTCCATGTTGAGGAGTCACAGGGTTTGGGCATGGCTGGGCTATGAGAGCAGGGAACAGTGAGCACTAGTAATGAAAACACACATTCTGGAAACCAGGCCATTAACTTGTCATTTAAATGTGTATGTGATTCTTAATGCATTATGTCCAAAATGTCTGCAGACAGCCATCAGATCTGAAATCCTGCTTCAAAACATTTATTTTTTGGTAGCCTGCACACCATTCATCATTTTCTTGAAATGTGCTTGAGAGAGAATCCACACAAAACAAATGTAAAGGAAACAAGATATTAATCATTATTATTACACACATTCTGGAATACTTGAGACTGTTTGTTCAATTCAATTCAAAGGTCAGCTTTTTCCTAATAGAGTGCAACAGTGTCTGCCCGCTTTTTCAGCGACTTTTTTTCCTGAGGTTTTTTTCCCTATAGGGATTTTAACTTTAATTTGAACAAAAAAGTATTTTAAATTCCAACAAAAAGACAAAAGTACAAGATTGTTTGCTTAAAAGGGTTAGTTCACCAAAAAATAATGTAATTTATTACTCACCCTCATGCCGTTCCACACCTGTAAAACCTTTGTTAATCTTCGGAACACAAATTAAGATATTTTTGTTGAAATCCGATGGCTCCGTGAGCAATGACATTTCCTCTCTCAAGATCCATTAATGTACTAAAACATATTTAAATCAGTTCATATGAGTACAGTGGTTCAATATATAATATTATAAAACGACGAGAATATTTTTGGTGTGCCAAAAAAACAAAATAACGACTTATTTAGTGATGGCCGATTTCAAAACACTGCTTCAGGAAGCTTCGGAGCACTAATGAATCAGCTGTTCGGAGCGCCAAAGTCATGTGATTTCAGCCGTTGGCAGTTTGACGCGCGATCCGAATCATGATTCGACACGCTGATTCATAACGCTCCGAAGCTTCATGAAGCAGTGTTTTGAAATCGGCCATCACTAAATAAGTCGTTATTTTGTTTTTTTGGCGCACCAAAAATATTCTCGTCGCTTTATAATATTAATATTGAACCACTGTACTCACATGAACTGATTTCAACATGTTTTTAGTACATTAATGGATCTTGAGAGAGGAAATGTCATTGCTGGCAATGCAGGCCTCACTGAGCCATCGGATTTCAACAAAAATATCTTAATTTGTGTTCCGAAGATTAATGAAAGACTTAAAGGTGTGGAACGGCATGAGGGTGCGTAATAAATAACATTATTTTCATTTTTGGGTGAACTAACCCTTTAACACCTTTAAATGGGGAAAAGAAATACAATCTCATGAAGTATGCCAATGACAATCTAAAATTAAAAACTCTAGATGAATATAAAACTAATGATTTAAAGCAGATGCTTATATTTGACTTGATTGGTGCTAAAGAGTTCTTATGGTGCAATTTGCTTGTTGAGACTCTCTGATTGGTGAAGACTTCTTTGCGGAAAAATGGGTAGTGTAGTTTTTTAACAGGTATTCTGCTATTGAACATGATTATTTAAAACGTAAGATGAAATAATGCAGGCTGATTGCTTCAACAAAAGCATATAATGTACTATCAATTAGCAACCTCGTAGCTCACAGGTCTTCTTTTACGGTTTATTCTTTAGCAATCAAAATCATGACTGTGCACTCTAAATTTAACGTCATCCATGGTAACTTTGTATCAGACCGCTCATTGATTATGCACAGTTAAGGGATAGTTCACCCAAAAATGAAAATTCTGTCATCATTTACTCATCTTCAAGTAGTTCCAAACCTGTATAAATTTCTTTGTACTGCTTTACACAAAGGAAGATATTTGGAAGAATGTTAGCAACCAAACAGATCTCCCCCAGACCATTATAGTATTTATTTTTTCCTACTATAGTAGTCAATGGGGGCGAGATCTGCTTGGTTACTAACATTCTTCCAAATTTCTTCCTTTGTGTAAAGCAGAACAAAGAAATTTATACATGTTTGGAACAACTCGAGGGGGAATAAATCATGACAGAATTTTCATTTTTGGGTGAACTATCCCTTTAGCTGCTCATTATCACAAAATAAACTGAGGTTGGATAAATTATCCTTTTCTTGCCATAAAGGTACAGAAAAGGGGGTTATAAACTACCTGTGCTGGTGTACTTGATCTTCCAGCCTTTGTTTTTCCCAGAACCATCTGAACGGAAGGTCACATGCACTTTGTGAGTTCCTGTCTCTATTTTTCTTGGTGGGGTCCTGCCACAAAATGGGCCGTACTCCCTTCCACCTGCAGCAATCTTAAACAAAACAGTGTGAATTGTCAGTGTATACAAATGGCAACAGATAAACAAGTCTCTTGGGAGGTGGGAGGATGAGGAGAAATAATAGGCAGTTGTGGAGGGCATGAGAGAGCATACATTATGTATTCAACAGCCTTCAGGTCAGTGATTAGTGGAGTAGTTTGACGCTTAACACCAGTGCTGAGGAGAACATATTTGTTTGTAAAGGCAGTGAGAGGGAAAACAGACTCCAAATTTGCTAAGCCATAACACGATGTTTAACGCCATAAAAAGGGTATTGGATTCAGTCATTAAAATCGAATGAGCATTGATGCAGAGTATAAAAATCGGTGCTGAAAAGTAAACACTCAAACACTTATCAAGCATATTTTCATGGAGAACCAATCTTCTCTGTGTAAACCACTCTAAAATCAATCTTTTCTAACACTCAACAAGTGCACTAGAAGGCATATTATGTCTCTCTTCAAACAGTACTTGTACTGTCTGTAGATAATCTTCCTTAAGCTTAAAACGAGTCTTCAATATAAAGTGCAGCATTCCGACGGTTTTGTGGGGATTCTATGAACCATATAAAATATTGTATTACATTTAGTACACATTAATGAGTTAATTGTCTTATAGTTCTTCTACGTTTGTAGTTATTCTGCACTTTAATCATTGTATTATGTTCAAAATTTGGGTACAGTTTTTATGGTTGGGGCCAAATTGACCTTAAAGGGTTAGTTCACCCAAAAATTTAAATTATGTCATTTATTACTCACCCTCATGTCGTTCTACACCCGATAGACCTTAGTTCATCTTTGGAACACAAATTAAGATATTTTTTATTAAATCCGATGGCTCAGTGAGCCTGCTCTATAGACAGCAATGCCATTGTAACTCTCAAGATCCATAAATGTACTAAAAACATATTTAAATCAGTTCATGTGAGTACAGTGGTTCTACCTTAATATTATAAAGAGACGAGAATACTTTTTGTGCATCAAAAAAAAAATAAAAAAAATAATGACTAACACTGCTTCTAACACTGCACACTAATCAAAACACTGCTTTTGAGCTTTACGAATCGGATCAGTGATTCGGAGCGCCAAAGTCATGTGATTTCAGCAGTTTAGCCGTTTGATAGGAGATCCGAATCACTGATTCGATTCGTAAAGCACCGAAGCAGTGTTTTGAAATCGACCCATCACTATATTGTTGAAAAGTCGTTATTTTGGTTTTTTTGGCGCACAAAAAGTATTCTCGTCACTTTATAATATTAAGGTAGAACCACTGAACTCACATGAACTGATCTAAATATGTCTTTAGTACCTTTATGGATCTTGAGAGTTACAATGTCATTGCTGTCTATAGAGGCCTCACTGAGCCATCAGATTTAATCAGAAATATCTTAATTTGCGATTCAAAGATGAACGAAGGTCTTACGGGTGTAGAACGACATGACACTTCGCACGTATGTTCATGACCATTAATGAGAAAAACTGGTCAAACTGACCGGCAACATAATTTAGGGATCGTTCACCCAAAAATGTAAACACAAAAGATATTTTTGAAAAATTGGACCATACAATGAAGGTTAAGGGGTCCAATGTTGTTTTGGACCCTATTGTACTCCATTGTATTTAAAGTATCTTCTTTTGTGTTCCACAGAAGAAATAAAATCATATATTTTATTTTTTTAATGGTTTTGGGGTTAACTATTCCATTTTTTTAAATGATGACAAAATTGTGTTTTGGGTTGAACTATTCCATGTAATTGTTTAGATTATATATAAAAGTTCAGCGAAAAAGCTTGGCAAACTTTTTAATCTCTATTTTAGAAGGTATTGAGTTCCCAAAGGACCCACAAGGAAGGACCCCATTAAAGTGACTCAGATGTGTCCACACACATGCTATTATGGCTGTTGTTTTAGGTTTGAACTACCATCCTAGCTGGAGTGCTGTCAGTGCTTGCTGATTGTGAAATAACCAACCTTGAGGATGTCATAAGGGCAGTGGATTTCAGGATGAGTCTCCACATCAAACAGGTTCTGGAAGTCCAGGGTCACTTGGAAGCCTTCCATCAAACTGATAGTATAATCACACTGGCTCATCTTGGGGTAAACACCTGGGTACTCTGGACTGCTCAGTTCACCTGACCTCTGCTGAAACACCTGCCCACTACACTCAACTACAATGGAGAAAAAGCATTTTCACACCCACTGGGAATTGTCAAAAGCGCACACACATACATTAAACAGACAACTATCAATGCCACATTTAACACTGAGGACTGCAGGATATTGCGACATTGATCTGGGATGCTCAGGAGTAAATAAACCTTTCCACCTGTAAAATGGCCAGAGAAAAAGCTTTCGTCACTGCATTTAGAGTGACATTTATGAGTTACAAACATTGCATGCATGATAATTAGATACTTTGGTAAATGCAAACTCTTAACAGCTAAAAAAAATAGTAATGAATTATAAACACACTCAAAAAAATAACTCTTTGAACGAACATAAAAAAAATCAATGGAAAGGATTTCCACATGATTAAGTTGCTTTATTTCAGCATTATGCAATTCTGTTATTCCAATTTAATGTACTTACGTTGGGTCAACTTAATTTATTAAGGTTGATTCAACTTATTTACTATGGTTGGGCACAGCTTAATTTAATAGTGTCAGCCCAACTAATTTGCAATGTTTTGGAAAATAAATAAAAAGCAATAAATATTTAAATAATAAATTGTTTTCATATACATTGATTTTTACAATTAATTCTTGTTTAATTTTGTGATTTATATAACTTTTGTGATGTTCGGTGTTAGAAATCTAGATGTTATATTGGATTTATCAATAATTGCCTTAACCAAAAACATTGTAAAGCCTAAATCAATCATAAGTCCATTGGTGGCAATGGTTTTACAATCAACATAGGCTTACAATGCTTTTGGGAAATGCAACCCAGAGCACTACCACAGTGATTACTTTCTTATTAAAGTAATTTGAAAGTTTGTTAGCAGGTCCTCAATCCAAGCTTAAGTGCAACAATTCACCACAATGGTAACCCTAAAACTATTAATCAACAGAAACTTTTAAATACCAACATAATAGAACAGTAAACATTAAAAAGTCTTTCCATTTTCTCATCTTCCTAAAAACTGCTTAAAATAACACTTTATTTTAACATTTACACTCCTAGTTCAGCCCCTTTGCAAAGCATGATGGGAAGTGAAAATCCAGTTTGATTAAGTCCTGGTTGGGTTTACTTGATTTAAACATGTTATTCCAATTTGAAAACATCAAGTTAAGTCAAAGAGTAATCGTTTCAAGTCAATTTAACATGAATCAAACACATTTAAACCAGAAACCTGATACAATGGTGTTGAATCAAAATAAATTGTTTAAATAAAATAATTTTTTTGAGTGCAGTCAATACAGTACAGTTTTTCAGGTAGTAAATTTGCTATTATTTTTTGCATTTGAATGAGATCATGAATGAGAGAGGTGTAAAAAAACACCTCTCACGTTTCACGCCAAGCTAAGCCAAGTCTTTGTTTTGTGTTGTTTTGCTTGGATTCATGTTTTAGAATTAAATAAACTGCAGATGGGTTTGTCAAGACTTGCCTTCAGTGAGCTAAATTACAAACATTATGTTGTTCCAAACCCATTTGTCTTACATTTTTCCATGGAACAAAAAGACAAAAATTTGAAAAATTTCTTTGTTCACTATTTTCCATGCCATTAAAATGAATGGGGACTACAGCTTTCAAGCATTATATAAAATGATAAATTACAATACAAGTTTTATTGTACTTTTGCATCTTATGTGAAGCTTGAAAGCTTTAAAATTGTATATTTACTGAAACTATAAAAGTAATATTCACTGAAAACCTAGACACGCTCAAGGCAAATTCATGAAAGAAGTAGTAGTGATGGCTGATTCAAGAACAAATCAATCTTTTGAGTCAAATCTTTCAAACAGTTGATTCAGTCTGAATGATTCACTCATAAATTGGCTCATTGACTCGATGATTGAGTAGTACTTACTTGATGGGAAGATTTTCAGTGAATAATGACTTAAATTCTCACACAAAGCAATCAGCCTTGAGTTGGAATATAGCGCAGGAGTCACATTTTCCATTTTGTGTTCCACAGAAGAGAGAAAGTCAAACATTTTTGAATATTGAGGGTGAGTAAATGGTGACAGAATTTTTATTTTTGGCCAAATTATTAATTTAATAAATGAACCCCAACAAGTGCAGATGCTACAAATAATTGCTAAAAATGGGGAATCTCAGCTGAGGAGGGCAAAGGTCTACTAATTCATATGATTAAATGATTCAGACACAAGTCATTGTTTCTGTCTTCCCTTCTCCGTAAAATGATGTGATGTCTCTATCTTCCCCATTTGCAAAGAAAAACAACTAAGAGGCATGTCTGGGCTGGTAATTGTGATTAATTACCCATCATTAGCACAGTATTACAGCTCGAAACAGGTATCAATTTTCAACTGATCCCTATAACGCTGTTCCCTCAGGAACCAGTGGTAATTAACCTGGACTCGCTTAGAGTGACAGAGATCAACTGCTTTATACAGGCACACTAGCGAGACGCTGCCCACTGTATCATCAGTCTGTCGCTGAAGCGTGCTTCAGGCTAAAGCCAGTTAGTGCTGTCCAGAATCGCAGCGAACATTAGCACTTTAAATGAGAGGAGTTTTTAAAACTAATCCATTTTTCTGCCAAAAGTTTTCACAACCTGAAGGTCGAAAATGTAAATATGGCTATTCGAAACCCCATTCAACCTTGCTTATATCGAAAGACGCTATGCAGTTAGTTGCGGCCACTCTATCAATGATATAACAAACCCCTCTACTATTTGGTGACTCTATTTCCTGCTCGATTATAGGCTATGCTAGCTCAATCAAGAGCTGTTGACAGGGCTGATAGATAGTGTGTGGTGAGCCGTGGCTGACCAGCCTGCTGCTGTGACAACAGGTCTGTGATGTACAAGAGTCACTACTGGAGCATAAATCAGTACTGAGCTGTATGACAATATGTGCTAGACATATCAGGACTTACACAGCTAAAAGTTGTTTCTTCTTAATAAATATGTTTACATATCTTAGATTACAGACAAAGAGACTGTAGTCTATGCTTGAGAATGTCTACAAAAGGACAAATGGGAAACAGGACTTATATAGTGATGGCCGATTTCAAAACACTGTTTCATGGAGCTATGGAGTGTTATAAATCAGTGTGTCAAATCAGCGGTTCGAAGCGCCAAAGTCACGTGATTTCATCAGTTTGGCGGTTTGACACACGATCCGAATCGTGATTCGACACAAAAGATTCATAACGCTCCGAAGCTTAACAAAGCAGTGTTTTGAAATCAGCCATTACTATATAAGTCGTTATTTAGTGTTTTTTGGCGCACCAAAAATATTCTCGTCGATTTATAATAGTAATATTGAACCACTGTACTCACATGAACTGATTTAAATATGTTTTTAGTACATTAATGGATCTTGAGAGAGGAAATGTCATTGCTGGCTATGCAGGCCTCACTGAGCCATTGGATTTCAACAAAAATATCTTAATTTGTGTTCCGAAGATTAACGAAGGTCTTACAGGTGTGGAACGACATGAGGGTGAGTAATAAATGACATTAATAAATGACAAATTAAACAAATTAGTTCAGTCAAATTAACTTTTATGAGTATTTAGAACTTTCTTTTTCATTCAAGTTCACAGAACTGATATATTTGAAGTAAACTGAACTGTTTCATTGTTTTGAGTTTTATGAACTTATTTCTTTTAATTTAGACAAACTTAAGTTTAACTGAAACTGGGCTGGGATTTCTATTTTCCAGCATTCTTTGCCCATGGCACTCGAAAGGGAGAATAAATGCTAAAATTAAGTGTTTTTTTGTGCAAGATTAATGTTAAGTGGGAGATTTAGTTGTGATTAATGTTTTGTTATGCTAATTCAGAAGAGTTTCTGTTAATGTGGGTTTTGGAGAGTTACCTTCATGGTGACAAGCGGTGTATGCGGCTTGGTTTGAGAGCAAGCATGTTAAATGCTTTATATTACCATACTCATTCAGCAAGTACTATACCATGCTATTGTTAACATGTTAATAAATTAGCAAGTTAGCATTTTTTGAATTAGCTGTTATAGCTAGGTAATTTTACACTAATAAAAATATTTACATCGGGGTTACATGATAATTTTTAGCTAAATGGATCAGTGTACTCAAACATTTCATGTTAAGAACAATTAATATTATGCAAACTTATTTGCAAACTTATTTGGGTTTACAGTGTGTAAATAATCATCTTTCATATATATTTGTTTTTTTTTTTCAATATAATTCCATCCACCTGCGCACTACACTCTAAAAACTGCAGGGTTAAATATGGACAAACCCAGGGATTGGGTTGTTTTCACCCAGAGATTTTTTTCAACCAATTTTGGATTTATTTTTTTAGCCAGCAAAATAGTAATATAGTAAAAGGCATGTTTTTGCTCACCCCCAAATAGGGGCAAATTTGTGGGGTATCATAAGCTGAAACTTGACCAGACCAGAGACTTACAACACATCTTGTGAAAGAGGGCATAATAGGTGCCCTTTAACCCAACCTGCTTGGTTTGTCCATATTTAACCCAACTTAGGTTGTTTTTAACCCAGCATTTTTTAGAGTGTAAAGGTATTTTAAAGCTACTTGAACTCATTACTAAAACATTATGGTTTAATATAATCTACTGAAGAATCAAAAATACAAAAAAGGTATGCACATTTCAACGCCCTTAATTGGGCTCTGGTGCAGGACAAATAAAATCTTAATAAAATGTACTAAAATGCTAGTTTTCTCTAGTTAATAATATATATAATGTACTATATAAGAATATAATGTAATAATTATTTGTGAGTTATTATAAATATGACAGAAAGAGTCTGAATAGCAAAGAATAAGCACTCTCTACTGTCTCAAGTGCTTTATTTTCCATTTATAATGCATTTATTTTAACTAGCTATTTTGTGAAAATGAATGTACACAACATATTATATAGTATTATATAATGTCCCATACAATTCAAAATCAATGAGCAGAAAAACTACAGGCCAGGGGTTTCGTCTGTTCCGGTATCATCCTTACCAGGGCAGTGTCTTTTATCATCGTGGAGTTGGTATCCCAATCTGCAAGTGCAGTAAAAGCCCCCAACATAATTATGGCAATTATGGTCACACACAGGCTCTCCATCCACAGTGCTCAGGCACTCATCAATGTCTGTAAAGAGTAAAAAGAGGTCGTTTTGCAACCGTTCTCATACGGATTTGGACATCCACTAAGATAAATTCAAGTATGAAAAACAACAACAAAAAAGACGTATTTATATAATTAAAACAACTTTAGTATACACTGTATACTTAAAATCTTTTTCATTTTAGACTATACAACATTATAAACAAGTAAATATATAATATTTGATTTATTTAGCATTTTTAAATGGTCATCTAGTTTAACACTTTAGCCTTTACAGCAAGAGGTGACAGCGGAAGAGAGAGACAGTCATGTTGTGAATCCATTGTTTCCATCACCTTCAGCAGAATAAAATGCCTGGAAGCCTGTGAAACGGTCCTCATTGGAGTAATCTGATCTGAAGAGCACGGACATGGTGTTGCTGGCAGAATAGATGACGGTGTTTTTGGGCGCATCACCGTAATTTTTCTCTGCCTCGCCACAGAACCGGACCGTCTCATTCCCTTCTGAGAACACCTGAAAAGTTTCAGCAAGTAGTAATTATTAAAAGCACACATCGGTATCCTGCATTCACATAACAGCCATACTGTGCATTTCATAACAGAGAGGTTTAATACAATGTTCAGCATGAGTTTTCTGATATTACTTGGAAATGCTGCTTATAGGTACAGTTCAATAACAAGTTTACTAGAAATATGGTTATCTACACTTGCTATAATATTTGATATCATAAATATCTGTTTAATCATCAATATACTTAAATATTTGAATACGAATCTACATTACATACTTTTTAATGATAAATCATTAAAATAAAGCTCAAATCTAAGATTTTTATTAGACCACTTCTTTGTGAACTTATGGATCAAGAAAGTATAACTTTTTTAACAGTAACATTACAAACTGATTTTGAAATTATTATTCTCTTGTAAAACAGGGGGGATCATTTTAAAGGGATAGTTCACCCAAAAATGAAAATTTGATGTTTATCTGCTTACCCCCAGCGCATCCAAGATGTAGGTGTCTTTGTTTCTTCAGTAGAACACAAATGATGATTTTTAACTCCAACCGCTGCCGTCTGTCAGTGGTATAATGCAAGTCAGCGGGAACTTGGACAATAAGAGTAAATAAAACACGACAGACAAATCCAAATTAAACCCTGCGGCTCGTGACGACACATTGATGTCCAAAAACACGAAACGATCGGTTTGTGCGACCGTCCACTATGTCCAACGGCATTCATCACTCGATTCGTTTGGTCTGATCGCGCTCTGACAACGGCAGTGATGTCTCGCTCTCATTGAAGTATATGTGCGAGACATCACTGCCGCTGTCAGAGCGCGATCAGACCAAACGAATCGAGTGATGAATGCCGTTGGACATAGTGGTGTATTAGAGGTAAAAAATGATATAAATACTGTTCGGTTTCTCGCACAAACCGATCGTTTCGTGTCTTAGGACATCAATGTGTCGTCACGAGCCGCAGGGTTTAATTTGGATTTGTCTGTCGTGTTTTATTTACTCTTATAGTCCAAGTTCCCGCTGACTTGCATTATACCACTGACAGACGGCAGCGGTTGCAGTTAAAAATCATCATTTGTGTTCTACTTAAGAAACAAAGTCACCTACATCTTGGATGCTCTGGGGGTAAGCAGATAAACATCAAATTTTCATTTTTGGGTGAACTATCCCTTTAATCTGAAAAGGACTGAACATTTCATATTAGGTTAAACCTTGTAAAGCTTTCAATCAGCCAAACTAACAGATTCCTGATTGAAATCTGATTTGGATTTGCACAGGCAAGAATGTCTTAACGTCTTTCTTATTTAAAACTGTAATTCTCTTTATCCAATTCCAACAGACTGATTATCTGTAATACTGAAATAACATCTAGGACTTGTGCTCTTTGGTATGTATATATCTCAAAAAATGACCCAACTTTTAAATATCTGTTGAAAACGTGGATCTAACCTGAACATAGTCATATTCGCAGCGATGAGAAGGCTCCAGGCTAAAATAAGTGAAGTAGAGACGTAATCTGTGTCCTTCTGGTCCTGTGATATTCCATACCATACGCTGGTTGTTAGGATAGACGTTTGGGAAGTTTGGTGATGTGAAGCTCCCAAATAGTCCTGTCAGCTCTGAGCCAAAAGCTAATGGAAGCAGGGTGACGAAAGCCAAAGATACACTAAAACAGCAGCAAAACATAAAGGTGGATCACTGATAACGTATTGAAGCGTTCACAATCCCATACCGAAACATAGTGGAATGGGAACTGTTCCCACTCCACACTTAACAAATCAAAGTGAACACATTTAAACACGTTGCATACCTGTTCATCATTCCAGAACGCCACAAACTTCAGTTCATCTCACAAAAAAATGTCCTAATCACCTAATGTCCTCCAGGTTAATGAACCAGCTGAATAAATGGCTCTGTGTAAACACGGCACTGAACAGCAACAGTACTTTTGGTTTTCATTATCGTCTATTCTGTCAAATGTCAATATCAGTTATTGGGTTGAAGATATGTCAGTAAAGTTAATCTCTGCTGTCAGGCTTGATGACATTTCTGTCTCCTCAAACAATAGATTTGGCCATTGTCACACAAGAAAGCAGTTACACAAGAAAGCAGTTAACACATTCAGATCAAGTAAATCAAACATTTGATTAATTCTGATGACTTTTATGTTGACTATTATTCTCACTTTTAAAACACCTCACAGCATATGAACTATTTTTGCAATGTGTCCTTCTGACCAGTTGTCAATAATTGATTTTTTCCCCCTCATGCAACCACAACTTGTTTGTAGGAATTAAAACACACTGTAAAAAAAATCCCAGTAAAATTTACGGTAAAAAAATGGCAGCTGTGGTTGCCAGAACTTTACCGTTAAAAATACAGTACCAACGTAAAAAAAAATCTGTTAAATTTACGGTAAAATAACGTATTTCATTAACTGATATAATGTTAATTTACCAACCTAATGAAGTACTAATATCTGTTTTGTACCTTTATAATACACTGACAGTCACCAAACACAGTGGTGATAAGAGTCACATGATGAATCAAAGTTCATCACAAGCAGCTTTTCCACAAGTTGAGAAGGACAATACTAATATATAGAAGGTGCACACAGTGTCATTCCCACACACACTAAACACCATCATGGTAACATGCATGAAATTTTAAAAATGCAATAAACATTAATTTAACAACATTAGATGTAACATAAAACTCTAATGTACATAACTGATTAGAAAAAAATGAGAAAAACTAAGAAGAAACAGAGTTATTTCAACGAAAATTTATCAAATGTGAAGTGTCATGCAGGGAATTGTGGGAATGTCAATTTACGGTTTTTCACTGTAAATTTTACAATGAATTGTTATTTTTCACTTCCAAAAACTGTGAATTTAACGGTATTTTACCGTAAATTTACATTAAATGTACCGTTAGATCTATTACAGTTATTCACCGTATATAGTACGGAAACTTTCTGTAAACCAATTGACAGTTTTTCACCGCAGCATTTTTACAGTCTTTTACTGTTAAAATCACGGTCATTTTTTACAGTGCAGAAGAACAAAACAAAAAAAGGTCCAAAAGTCCAAACACTGGAAAAAAAAAAACATTGTAAAAAATTTGGAAAACATAAAGTTTTAAGATATTAAAAAAAAAAAAAAAATGATATGCAAAAATAAGAAAATAAGGTCACTGCTCAAATAAGCACATTTGTGACACTGAGCATGTGGACTAAAGATATTCTGAAATGTATTTTATTTTTTTGATTGAACTTTTTACTCAAATTACTATCCTAATAATATAATTACCATGAAAAATTTTTAATATACTAAATTAGAAATTTGCTCAATAGAATTTTTTACTAGTGGTTGCAGACTTTTGGACCCCACTGTATATTTTGGATACTGATAAACAGATTTATCGGCACATAGTTTCACTGTAACACTACAAACTTAACAAGCTTAACATTCTAGTGACACTACATGATAGGATATTCTTATTAATAAGAACAGAAAGGCATAGACTCTAACAAAACTCATCAGTCATCTTGTTGAACAGTAAAAATGGACCAAATTAATATTATAAAATGGCTTTTCCAACACCAATTATTGCTCACTTTTGACTGTATTGTGATAATGACTAAGAGACCTAACATTGCAAATGTATGAAAGGCAAAAGTAGAACAGTCACACTTATATGAAAAAAAGTATTTACAGCCCTATGACATTTTCAGATATATGAGATGCGGTGTGCCACAGTCAGATGTTTGTGATGAAAAAACAGGTGGCATTGAAAGCCTGTTGTCGTCGCATGTGCCAATTACCCTGAGAGCAGAATTAATTCTGAATGCCTTTGTAATGCCACAGTCCCTTTCATTTAAACCTGTTGGCAAAGAATGAGATGGTTATTTAATGATATAAAAAGGTGGTTTCAGTATGAGTGAGAAAAAGAGAGAGAGAGAAAGAGGGTTAGCAAGAGAGAGAGAGAGAGAGAGAGAGACAAAGTGAATAAAGCGACAAATGTTCCATAAGCAATAGACCCCTCATTTCCAATACACTATGCTGGTAATGGCTGATGTATGAGGAGATTACAATAATTATCCTCATAAATGACAATGGTAATTTCCAGCTGCACATGCCCATGCTGATTGTGGTTGTCAGGTGTAATGCGCTGACCTCTGTCATCACGCTTTCTTGAGAGGTCACAGGTTGTTGGGACACAGCTGAAGTGATTCTAAGGCGGAAACAACCATTTACATTGAATTATGAGACTCCCTTGAGTTCTCTGACTGGAAACCTCTGAAGGCATCTGGGTACCTGCATGTTTTAGGGGAAAAGATTTATGATTTTTTAATGCTATTTATAAAATGTTTGGCTTAAATGGGCAAGTTTTTTTTCTTTCTTTCTTTTAAAAAAGCCATAATTTGGAAAAACAAGCTGCAAAGTGACTAAAATGATTTGATGCAAGAATTAAAATACAGTATAGTGATATAAGCATGTTTTCACTCAATGAGCTTGTGGAAAGAAAAATCCCAGCAAACACAGAACATCCCCCTAAGTAATTGGTTCCTGTTTGGTTATTTTAGAGAACCAAATAATAACACTCTGTGAAAGATCTTTTTAGGTTTTATTTTTAGCAACCATAAAATAACGTTCCCAGAACATTGCAGGGAGGATATTTTTAAATAACCTCAAATAACTTACAGAATGTTAATTTCATTTTACTTACTAACATTCGTTTATCCATTTCTTTATTGAATAATTACTTATAGCTAACTATCAGCTAACTTTCATCATCTGGTCTCATTACTGGGTCGAGGGTGAGCTGGATGATTACTGACGTACATTGGGGTAATGATATTGGAGTAAAGAGGTTAGGGGAACGTTAGAATAACATTATGGGAACATTAAAATAATGTTAGGGGAACGTTAGAATAACTGTTAAAATAACTTTAGGGGAACATTAGAATAACTAACATTTTATTTCCTGGCTAACCAAAAACTTACATTCTGGGAACCAACTTTAGAAGAACATTAGGAGAATGTTAGAATAACATTAGAGGAACGTTAAAACAACGTTAGGGGAACGTTAGAATAACGTTCTACAAATCAAAAAATAAAACTTCCATTAAGAAAACTTTCCTGGCTAACTAAAAACAAACCTTAAAAAAGAACACTCTAGGAACCAAAAGCCAATGTAAGGGGAATGTTCTAGAAACCAAAGACTAATGTAAGGAGAATGTTAGGAGAATGTTAGAATATCATTAAAGGAACGTTAAAATATCGTTAGAAAACTTATACAAACCAAATCTAACATTCTATTTCCGTTAAGAAAACTTTCCTGGCTAACCAAAAATTAACCTTAAACAAACCTTAATGTTAAAATAACGTTAGGGGAACATTAGAATAACTAACATTTTATTTCCTGGCTAACCAAAAACTAACAATCTGGGAACCAACTTTAGAAGAACATTAGGAGAATGTTAGAATAACATAAGAGGAACGTTAAAACAACGTTAGGGGAACGTTAGAATAACGTTAGAATAACGTTCTACAAATCAAAAACTAAAACTTCCATTAAGAAAACTTTCCTGGCTAACTAAAAACAAACCTTAAAAAAGAACACTCTAGGAACCAAAAACCAATGTAAGGGGAATGTTCTAGAAACCAAAGACTAATGTAAGGGGAATGTTAGGAGAATGTTAGAATATCATTAAAGGAACGTTAAAATATCGTTAGAAAACTTATACAAACCAAATCTAACGCTCTATTTCCGTTAAGAAAACTTTCCTGGCTAACCAAAAAACAAACCTTAAACAAACCTTAATGTTAAAATAACATTAGAATAACTAACATTTTATTTCCTGGCTAACCAAAAACTAACATTCTGGGAACCAACTTTAGAAGAACATTAGGAGAATGTTAGAATAACATTAGAGGAACGTTAAAACAATGTTAGGGGAACGCTAGAATAACGTTCTACAAATCAAAAACTAAAACTTCCATTAAGAAAACTTTCCTGGCTAACCAAAAACAAACCTTAAAAAAGAACATTCTGGGAACCAAAAACTAACGTTCTGGGAGCCAAAAATTGTTAGCGGGGATTGTATTTAAAGGTACAGTATATGTAACTTTTTTTTTTTTTTTTTTTTTAATTAACAAAACACAAATAATAAGTCAATACATCAATCCTTCTTCAAAATAGTGTTTTTGTCTTACCCTGATTCACTATTGTAAGCCTATTATAAGTGTTTATATTTTAGACCTAGTGTGAGTGTCTCGTCATATCCATAAATAGAGAAAAGTTGCTCTGGCTACTTTGATGTACGGTGCGGTGTGAGAGTGCCAAATGTTAATTGTCACAATGAGCGAAAAAGGCTGACATAGAGCACGCTAAATTTTGGGTCTTATTAATTATGGTCTTATCGATTCCACCTGTGCATGATTAACTTGTTTGTTTTTGCATTTTATTAGCTTTGTGTTTTCAATCACTTATTGCGAAGTCTTGTAATTGTCACACTGCATTTCTGATATCGCTCGCTCTGGTTATCCATGTTTTGACTTTCTGCCTGGTTTCATGGATTAGCCTGTGTTTTTCTGCTCTGTTGACTTTTTGGATTATCTGCCCTGTGTTTTGACCTGTTGCCTGTTTTATGGATTATGATTCTGGATTGCCCTAATAAAGCTGCATTTGGATCCTCAACCGGTCTGTCAAAGCAATTTTGTGACACATATAAAATCTTAGTAGTGAATTTTCATAAGCAGTAGGATAACCATTCAGCTTAATTTTTTATCCGCTAGAGGGCCAAAAGTTATATAGTGTACATAGTTTAATAATTGATTTGTGTGATTTATATTTTGCTTGTAAAAAAAAAAGAAAAAGATCAGAACGCATGGCTTCTTTTGAACGTCTGTCAATGGAGAGCGAACAGAAAGACTACTAGCAGAGGCTAACTGGCTTATGCTAACCAGCCAAACCCCTTGGGTAGTTACATCTAACTATTATAATACATTTAGAACATGGCTACTGTTATATACACATACAAAACATGTTTTCCAAATATCGAAGTATGTGTTTGTGAGTTAAAATCTGTTCCAAGTCATGTCTTGATCCTCTTCCCTTCATCTCAACTATCCATTCCAATAAAGGTGAAACAATTACATTCCAATGGTTTCATTGAAATCACTACACATCCATTTACTCGCAAGTGACTTTACGTCAGAGACCAGATACTTGTCTGTGGATCAGCAACTGTTAGCTCATGTCTAATTCAAACATGTTTAGAGCTCTTTACTTCCTTTACTTCCTCCAAGTATATGAAGATGAGTCACCATTCAAGTATTTGCATCTTCTGTTGCTGAGTATGCACTAGAACCTCGAGGACAGCATGAAGCATTATATGAACTATAATTAAAACAATTCATCATTCTATCAGGCCATGGTAGACATATTACATCCCATTAGCCTTGTTTTATGTTTATGTGTAGCCTTGTATTGAAAAAGGATCTCAGATTCAGCCTGGAAACAAGCAAACACATGGATCCAAGCAAGAGCAATTTTGCACAGAACCCAATGAAACTAACAAAAGGATATTTACATACACATATGCAGAGCCTCAGAACCTTGCTTCTGAGCTGCCCAGTAATGCTTGCTGTACCATATATAATGAAGTGCATCCTGATAAGATGCCAGCCAGTACTGTCACTTTGATGTAGAACGGGAGCACTGTGAAGACAAAATACATATCCAAGATCAATAATACCAATGAAGAAACAGAAGGGGACAAAATCACACTTGTGACTGAGACTTTAGGCTACGAGAGAAAAACCTGCTGAAATATCACACTCATCCTGTTGTACTTCAATGTTAAATACAACATAAGAAACCCAATACACATGCTGTTGGGTAGTTGTTTCAAGAGCATGAGCATGAGATGAGTCATGTGATGGAGTAAATCAGGTGTTGGTGTTAACACTGATCTTTCTCATTCATGCAAGCCAATCAGGTGACCTAAAAATAAAAACAACAAGGATGTAAAGAACAATGTCAAAAATTATAATCATTGTCAGCTTTGGTAGTTACACTTCTCAAAGATCTCTGTAAAGGCACAGAAACTACAAAAAACGTATGACAAGGTAATCAGCAGTATCACCCACCTTTCCATTTGCCCAGCTTGAAAAAGAAATTACTACAATCAAGACAATCCGTTTCACAGCATATCATTTTCCCCATGGTTTAACTGTGTCATAAACTGACAAACAAACAAAAAGAAATAGTCTTTGCAGCTGCACGCTTTTTCTGTAATAGAACAGGATTTCTTATTTTTCTCCAAGAATTTATTGGTGTGTCCACTACCTTTGGGTCAGGTGTCAGAAACCAGAAAGAAGGGGTAATCAACGCATTGACCAGGGGTCTCAAAATGTGCCATAATTTCTGACACTTCAATTATTTTCTGGATAGTCATCAAAAGTTTGCGTGCTAGGGTAGATTGAAACTTCGGCTGTGTCCAAGCCTTATTGTCACACTCAGTGAGAGTAACACAGGAGTTTTCAAACTGGGGTCTGCAAGAGAGTGCTAGGGGGTCTGTGGAAAAGTTCAAATGAAATAGGTAAAATAAATAAGTAAACAATAAAAGTTTGTTTTAAATTGATAAATAAATTTAACAGTAGAGTACTATAGTGAGTAGAAAAAACTAAATATTTCCCAAATGCCAGCTGTCTGTGTGCGTGTGCTTGCATCCATTAGATGTTTAAACTGATATAGCTTTAAAACGCGAGGAAATAATCAACTTTAATGATGAAAGAAGAACTATGCTATGCGTGATAGTGATTGCTATATAGATGATAATCAAAACCAAGCAGATGCCTTGTCAAAGGTCCTGTTTTTCGTGTTTTTTTGAAGCTTTGATTGTGTTTATAGTGTGCAATATAACATGTGTTCATGTTTCGCGTGTAAAAAAACACAGTATTTTTCACATAATTTACTTATCTGTATACCGCTGTTTCCACTGTCATAAAAACAGGCTGATGACTTCCTTGTTCTATGAAGTCCCTCCTTCAGAAATACGTAACGAGTTCTGATTGTGCCAGCGGTTCCTGTGTTGTGATTCGACAGCAGTTTAGCGCATCTTGCCCGGAAAGGTCACGCCTCTTACCATAACGTGGAGATGCACGCGCTCAGTGTTATTGTAAACATGTCTTTAATTTTACCCTATCAATTTGAGCCGGAATCAGACCCTGTGATTGGACTGCGGGATGAAAATAACAGTGTTTCGACGACATGGCGACAAACACACTCTACAAACGCAACTTTTGTGTATTCCTGTGGGCGGAGGTTAGTCAAAAAACTGTTTTAGTGACGTCATTAAAGAAGGAAGTAGAGGGATGTAGTCCAAACTGGCCGTTCGATGTAGGCGACCTCTGTTAAATAAAATATCTCGCTTGGCATTGAACTTTGAGCTTTAAAATTTTACAGATTTTATTTATACTCTAACAACAACATTACACACTAACTAAAGTTTGAAACATGGGATCACGAAGAACGGGACCTTTAATATTTGGCAGAGAATCTGATTGATGCAGGAACTGTGATCCTAGAGAGAGGGCGGGCACAGCAGCTCATTTGCATTTAAAGGCACACGCATGAAAACAGCCTGTTCTTGACCGTAGTCAGAAATGGGTATTTAAAACATGGATTTATAAATGATCTGTGAGGTATTATGAGCTGAAACTTCAGACACATTCTGGGGACACCAGAGACTTATATTACATCTTGTAAAAATGGGCATAATAGGTCCCCTTTAACAGTTCTGGAAAGAGAATTCTCCCACCAATCCAAAACTATTTATTATCATTATGCTGCAGCACAGCTACTAAATATACGGGCAGAACTTTTAGCACGAGATGTGTAGTCGGATTCCCAAACAAATCAATCTTTTGCATCGGTGCTCTTTAGTGAATCAAAATACACACAGCAAAGCACACAATTTTCCAATTTCCGAACAAATTATGAAGTGGTTAAGGAATCGACAACACACAGTGTGACCATTGTAGTCAGATGCCCGAATTAATCCTAGGCAGTTCTTTCTAAGTAATCGAAACTATACAGAGCAACCAGCTTAGTCAGATTACCAAACGACTTATTTTTAAAGGTGCCATCAAATGAAAAATTGAATTTACCTCGGCATTTCAGTACATGGAAGTGACATACAGTGAGTCTCAAACTCCATTGTTTCCTCCTTGTGTAAATCTCATTTGTTTAAAAGACCTTCGAAAAACAGGCGAATCTCAACATAACACCGACTGTTACGTATCAGTCGGGATCATTAATATGCACGCCCCCAATATTTGCATATGCCAGCTCATGTTCAAGGCATTACACAAGGGCAAAACGTCTGGATCGGCACAGCTGAATCATCAGACTAGGTAAGTAAGCAAGGCAATAGCAAAAAATGGCAGATGGAGCAATAATAACTGACATGATTAGTGATATCATGATATATTTAGTGATATTTGTGAATTGTCTTTCTAAATGTTTCGTTAGCATGTTGCTAATGTACTGTTACATGTGGTTAAAGTTACCATCGTTTATTACTGTATTCACGGAGACAAGAGCTGTCGTTATTTTCATTTTTTAAACACTTGCAGTCTGTATAATTCATAAACACATCTTCATTCTTTATAAATCTTTCCAACAGTGTGTAATGTTAGCTTTAGCCATGGAGCACTATCAAACTCATTCAGAATCAAATGTACTGTAAACATCCAGATAAATACTATACTCACTGGAATTGATGCATGCATGCAGCATGAATGACGAACACTTTGTAAAGATCCATTTTGAGGGTTATATTAGCTGTGTGAACTTTGTTTAAATGCTGTTTAAGGCAGTCGAGAGCTCGTGGGCGGGGGACCGCGAGAATTAAAGGGGCCGCGCGCTAAATCTGTGCATATGTAATTATGGCTGAAAATAGGCAGTTAAAAAAATTAATTAAAAAAAATCTATGGGGTATTTTGAGCTGAAACTTCACAGACACATTCAGGGGACACCTTAGACTTATATTACATCTTGTTAAAACTAGTTCTAGGGCACCTTTAAAGATTTGAAAACATACAGCGAAACCAGTGTAGTCCGTTTCCAAAGCCAATCTTATGAAAACATGCTGCATCCTAATTTGCCTTCTTATAGCCTACTACACCCAAAAAGTATGTATGTCTTTGTGAAAAAAAAGATACTGTCTGATGAAGCAAAGTTTTTTAAGAATTCAGACAAGTGGATAAATTGAAGTCAAACTTCAATTTATCAAATTGTCTGAATTCTTAAAACTTTGCTTCATCAGGCAGTATCAAAAACTTTTTTTTAATCTCCATTCTACCAGTGTCTATTTGAAATGCACAATGTTGAGCGTGCTTAATGCATTTTTGGTGTGTTTTATGTGTCTGATGATAACTGGGTATCCTGTTGTTTGTAATCAGGATAGATATTATTCAATGGTCTGTGGTTAAACTAATGTCAAGTTGAATTCTACGCTAAAGCTGTGATTGCTGCACCTGGGCACCATTTCTCGTCATTGCCACCTCACCCTCCGTCATTGGTGCAGAGCTGTGTGTCAGAGCCACTGATTTGGCAAACGGCCACAGGCCCACAGGAGAACGAAAAAGGCCATATGGGGACTTAAATCTGTGAAAGATGCATCAAGGACTAAATTGAAAGAGTAATGGCAATCCGACATCGGGGCGAACCACAATGCGGGGGTATTCAGCCTCGATTTATCACAAGTAATTTCCCTATCATTAGCTGTACTGTTTAAAAGGCCATCCAGCTGCAGCTGGGGACTCATGGTGTTTTTCATTTGGCCTCACTTCAAGTATTCCCCTTAATCTTTCTTTCTTAATTTCTTTCTTATCACAACCTCAAGATCACTCATAATCAATACACACCGTGACATGTTTTGTATAGATATGTTGCAGCAGTCCATCACTTGATTAGCTGTGATTGACATATAAGGCAGTACTGAGGCCCACAGCACATGATAAAGTGTACTTAATGCCAGACTCTGGGGACATGTCAATGAAGACAAAAACTAAATCACAGTCTTTAGATGTTTACAAGTGTTGTATCTGATATGCTAATGTATGGATTGGACTTAGTAAGTTTTAGTTTTAGTTAGCCAATTAGTAATGTTCACAGTCTGCTGCTACCTTTAGGCTTTGACACATGCTATTTACAGTCAAGTTTCAAGAGAGTCTGCATTTCCCTGTGTTTATCCATGGCATTTCTGGTTTACACCACTGATTTTCTTTTCTTTTTCTCAAACATGCAGAAATCTAATAAGAAAGCTGGAAACAGGCTTACAATTGTGTATAAAAGACAGTTTCTACCTAGAAACCTCATCACAATATAATGCCTTTATAATTACTTTCTCTCAAAATAATGTTTTTTATGCAAAAAAGTTTCATAACTCAGAATTATTCAATTTCATACAGAATGAATTTCTGCACTGCTGACACTTATGTTGTTGTTTCTCTAACCTTCTCACAGTGAGATTCCCTCATTCATCACCATCATTGGCCTTAAATCTGAAGTGTTTATTTTGTCAGTGTTAAAATATTTTCTCCTATCCAGGCTCACGAAGACACAATAAGCTATCTGTAAGTTGATTTCCTCTTCAAAAGTGTAAACAATATTGAGATATCACAATTGCTTTGCTCATTTCAGCACCCCAGCCCATCACAGCAACGTTGGCTCAACCAATGGCGTGAGTTTGGGACGGGATAATCTGTTCTGTTGGCCAATTGCAGATGACACACTTCAGCTTTAATTTAATAGTTATGGATCTGCTTGAATGGTCTGCACTGGAGGACATCTAATTGCTAGATAAATATTTTTGAATTATATTACCAAGTTTTCATTCATTCATGTATTTATGTATGTATTTTTAGGCAGTCGACTAATGACTAGTTGATTTTGAGTCGACTAATGTATTGAGTTGTCATCAAAACACTTTTTGATTCTATTCTAAATCAGATAATATAAAACCCAATGTAATTTAGTTTAGTTTTCATTTAAAAATGATTATTTTTGTTAATGAAAAGATTTTTTTCCACAGGTAATTTATATCTTAGTTGATAATAATCAATAACAACCTTGATTTTGGGAGACGGATGTGAATAATGTCATTTTTGTAGGCTACTCTCTGTCTCATGGGTGTTGTTTCAGATGTTTAGAAATACAATAGCCTTTTCAGACATCACAAACAAACTATCCTCATTCTATTCATGCTCAGTCGTTTTGTCTGTGTCTTGACTGTGATGACTTCATTACAGCAAATGACATGAAATTCTCATTCCTTCTGCAGCATCTTTTACAGACTCCCTAAAGATGGACCATTTCTTGCTCTGTTCCACAAGTGGCCGTCTGTGATTGAGATATTTAAAGCACATGTCTCACAGGTCAATTCTGCGCTTAAACAAGACGGTCAATATTGCGTTTAGTGGCCTTCCCTCTTTCCACAGTCCATTCTCGGTAATTACAGCACAGAGCACGAGAGACGGAGTCAGGATATGACAGAGTCATTGCACAGCTAATGAGCTGCTGCTACAACAACCACTCTGCTTGTTAGCAGACTATCTGTGATACTGACTTACACAAGCGCAATGTCAAAGGAGAGCTTTTAGCAAATGCTGCTTTACTTTCATTTCCCTTAATGCTGAGGCCAGCGTGAATCTGGATCCGTTCCCCAGATAAACACACTTAGTCAAAGAGTAATTATGCTAATTCTGGAGCAGCAAACAACATGGCTTGCAATAACATGTCGACAAATTTGTGGCTCATAAAAACAGGCTGTTGTTTTCAAATTATCATCAAAATAATTATCTAAATTTTGGATCCCTCTCAAAGAATACCACAGTGATTTAGTGCGCACTGCACTGAACAGTAAATACTCTGTTGATGGGGTAATTATTGAGCTCTGTGATTCACTTTACTTGGCTAATAATTTCACAAAGAAAGGCAATTTAAATAGAGATTATTTTAAAGTATTATTGTGGTTTAAAATATAATGAAGTTTATTGTAAACTTTGCTAAGTAATGTAAAATTCAAAGATATCCTTCATACCTGGTATTATTAACATTTAGATGAATGGGTCACATGCAATTAAAGTAATTACTAGTGTAAATGCAAAAAGATTGATTGTAATTGTATTGTAAAGCTAATGCGTTTTTTGTTATTTGTAACTAAACTCAAGTACTGTTATTTTCCATTTCACAAAACAATTCAACTAATTAAATATAGAAACATGTTTTATTTCATTCTTTTTAATCATATATATATATATATATATATATATATATATATATATATATATATATATATATATATATATATATATATATATAAGGCAGCGGCTATTTGCACTAATTAGATGCTATTTAAGTTTTACTAAGTTTCACTAAGTGAAAATAGCAATAGATTCTATTTACACCATGTAAAAGTATCAGTTCTTTGCAATAAGAGTAAATAGTAATTAGATGCTATCTATACTTTATATTGGCAGATACTATTTGCACCTCAGTATTTTCGTATATTTCCAGGAAGCAATAATATCAGAGTGTAATTATATTTATTACAATTATTCAATGGATGCTGCCTTATTGGGAGAAAAACCCTCCCTATACCTTCCCCTAACCCTACCCAATAAACACTTTTAATATTATTAAACACTTGTTCGCAGTTTATTTCCACTTTTAGAACATTATTTTCATTTTTATTGAAAATAAATGCAAGCTCGGCAAAAGGTGTAAGCCAGATCTGCAAGCCTTACTCTCTTCTGCTGCTCCACTGAAGACGTTGAAATCTGTGCATCTTTTTTAAAACTTGAGTGGCCCAACCAGACATTGGTGGGTGGAGCTAGTGTAAATAGTGTTTGCCAAAAAGGGATGGTATTTGCACTTAGTGTAAATAGACACTCCGTATATGTAATTTCAATTGCTGCCTTTTTGAACCAACACAACATTTAGTTGCACCACTAAAAATTTTTTAAAATTGAATAAAAAATAACAGAAATTATTGTGAGAAATTAAATGTTTGGAAATAAAGATGATGTTTCTGTATGATGATATTTACAGTAAGTGCAATATCTTTTCGGATCTAGCTAAAAATTTTATACTATTTGATAATGATTCTATGTAGATATGAAACACATGTTAATCCCAGGTGTGAAGGGTGCCAAAGTCTTCCCAGTGCTCTACAGAATAGAAATTGTGGACAGTGTCTACTGAAACTACCAGATTTGGGATAATTTTTTCTTATACTCTCAGATATATTCATCAGAAACTACAGGATTGTGTCCTCTGTCCCCTTATAAGCCCCTTACGAGGACTCTGTCCCTCCTCCTGAACTGGTCCCCTCTGTGATGGGCAGGGTCTCTATGGTTACAGGCATCCTGTATCCCTTCTTCATGTCTGTGACATCTAATTTTCTCAGCTCTCGCTGTGGTGTAGGGTGCGCTGAGAGGGATAATGATATGCTTTTAGCCGGTGCTGACTAGCAATGCAGTCACAGCACACAAACACATCAGGCGTCATTAGTAGCTGTTGAGCACGAAATCTAAAACTTCATGTCTTCTATGCAACCCATTTTGTCCCCCTCCAACTCAACATGCCTTTTGAGATACTGACAAGGGTTTGATTCTGTGGCTTGTTTCATTATTTGTGTCTATGAGAAGTCATTTACAGATTCATTTTAATCTGATGGAATAATACAGGCTGTGTATGAAAATTCAAAGCACACTTCTGATACCACAGAAGTCAATGCTGAACTCACAGAATGCATTAAAAAAAGTTTTTACTTTAAAGATGTAAAAAAAAAAAAAAAAAAAAAAAAAGTCAAAACAGATGAACTGTTTTGCTCATTTCCTTGATATTTAAGGAATAGTAATCCAATCATTTACTCATCATGTTATTTGTATTTTTTTTTTTTTTCAAGTAATTTTGTCAAGGTATGGTTGCAGCAAGAATGAATTTGAGCAGGATCTATTTGCTGCATTTTTATACTGCAGCAGTAAACAAACAAACAAACAAACAAACAAACAAAAAAACAATAACTCAAATTTAAGAAACACCCAGGAGAGAGATCAAGACACAGGAAAAGAACAACCACTTAAAACAGACATAAGAAACTGAATAGGGAGTATATATACAGAGAGTTAACAAGGGGCAGGTGGACACAATATGTTGCTAGGGTAACAAACAACTTGGAAACTAGGTCACACTAGGAAACTGGGTCAACTAAGGAAGACAGGAAATAAACAGGAACTGGAAACACAAGAACTAAAACCAACCTAAACCAAAACATAAACCTGGTAAATTTTACCTGTATATTATTCTGAGGGGAAAAACAGTCAATTATATTGTAATTAATAGAATATAATTGTAAAATGTGTGGCAGGTGAATAATTTTTTTTTGCAGTAAATATGTTTCTACTTGCAAAACTGTGCAAATATCAAAGATTTATATATGGGTCATTTTTGACCAATGTGTGCACAATTGATGTAGAACAAAAACTGTGTTTATAAAGTTAGAAAGGAAAAATAATGATTTGTGGAAATCAAAAACAAGATATTTAATGAATACCTGGAATAATAAATTATAAAATACATTTCTTTCAAAGATTCAGCAATGATTGAAATAATATAGGGAATGAATACGGGTCATTTTAGACCCATGTTGTGCATTAGAAGGGTAGTGATGCAAAAATGATTTTTATTCAAAAAGTAAGAAATGAAAAATGAAAAAAAAAAAGGATTTGTGATGATCAAAAACAAGTTAATTAAGGAATACCTGGAATACTGAATGATGAAATTAATTTCTTGCAAAGATATAGAAAAACGCAGTCGGGTCTCTTTTGACCCATGTTGTGCATCAAAGAGTTAAAGATTTATTTTTTGCCGTTTTTGTCTTTTATTGTGATAGGACAGTATGTAGACAGGAAGCAAAGTGGAAGAAACAGAGGTGACGGGGTCAGGAAACATACATGAGCTGGGACTAAAACTCAGGTGTCTTAAAGCACTAGAGTACAGGTCAATGTTCTGACCACTAGGCTATTGGCATGAACTAGCCAGCCTCAGTTTGGTAAAAACTAGAACGTCATTTTGTACGATCCATGTCAGATCCAGCTGTCAGAATCCATTCCCCCATGTCCATGATGAAAGATTTTGGATGTAGTGGCTTAAAAGACGCTGATTCTATGGAGCTTAACCAGCATCAGTGTAAAGATTTATTTTTTGCTGTTTTTGTCTTTTATTGTGATAGGACAGTATGTAGACAGGAAGCAAAGTAGAAGAGACAGAGGAGAATGGGATCAGGAAAAGCGCACGAGCCAGGACTTGAACTCGGGCATCTTAAGACACTAGAGAACTTCATGTTAATGTGCTTACAACTAGGCTATTGGCATGAATTTGCCAGTCACAGTTTGATAAAAAGTAGAACCTCATTTTGTACGATCCATGGGGGGAACAGAATTCGTTGGCAAAAATCCAGCTGCCAAAATCCGTTCCCCCATGATGAGAGATTTTGGATGTAGTGGCTTAAAAAATGCTGATTCTATTCTGTGTGGATGGAGCTGAACAAGCATCAGTGTAAATATTTACTTTTTGGCGTTTTTGCCTTTTTTTGCAATAAGACAGTATGTAGACAGGAAGCGAAGTGGAAGAGACAGAGGAGGATGGGATCAGGTAAAGGACATGAACTCGTGTCTCTCAAAGCACTAGAGCACTATATGTCGGCATGCTGCCCACTGGGCTATTGACATGAACAAACCAGCCTGAGTTTGATAAATATTAGAACCTCATTTTGTATGATCCATGGGGGGAACAGAATTTGACGGCAATAATCCAGCTGTCCGAATCCGCTCTCCCATCCAGCTTTCAGAATCAGTTCCCCCATGCCCATGATGAGAGATTTTGAATGTAGTGGATTAAAAGATGCTGATTCTATTCTGTGTGGATGGAGCTTAACCAGCATCAGTTTAATGTTGACCAAACAGAATCAAGTATTACAGAGAGCCGCGTAAAATTCAGTTCAATTCACATTTATTTGTATAGCGCTTTTCACAATAAAATATTGTTTCAAAGCAGCTAGAAAATTCATGTTTCTTTTTATTTAAAGATTTATTTTTTTCCGTTTTTGCCTTTATTATGATAGGACAGTGATTAGACAGAAGGCAAAGTGGGAGAGAGGGACGGGATCGGGAAAGGATCACGAGCCGGGACTCGAACTCGAACTGTCCATGAGGCTATCGGCGCCGACGAAAATGCATGTTTCTACATTACAATTTAGAGTGATCTGTTATCATATGTGACTGTGTCCATGTCCATATTTCAGAAATGTACAGTTCTAAGATAATGCAAATCATGTAGTTAGCTAACATCATGTCTATTCAATTAGGCAGAAACAATGAGCTCATTTAAGCAATTAATACAAGTTGTGATCATAATGATTACAATATATAGAAAATTTGGCAGTTGTGTATGTTGATTCAAAATTACAATTATTAACTTGAGTCTTTCTAACTAACAAGGTAATCATAAAATCTGCCTGCACATCTGTGCAGTAATGAAGGTTAATGAAGTACTCTTCCTTCCTTATATGACCTCTGAAAGGTCATAGGACTGGAGCCTATCCCAGTATCCTAGGCCGAAGGCAGGGGAAAGCACCCTGGACAGGTGACCAGTCCATCACAGGGAATGAAGTACTCTATTGCATAATAATTAATTGTTTGATTATTTTACGGTATAAATTGCCCGTCCAACGCTATTTTAGAGTTGCATTTCATGCTTGAATTACTTTGACTTTTAATATAATTTTAACATGCACATGCCATCAACTTCCACTCGCTCTGTTCTTTGCTCATCAGAGAAGCGGAGAGTGCGTACTGGAACGATAACACAGAGTTCAACATGAGCAAATATGTCCAGACCTACACCTGAGGGCACCTGGAGACCCAACTACAGCACAATGAAGGGCAAATAACTCTATGAACAATGACTTGGAATAATTCAGAGACATCAAATATAGATTTTTGATCACCAGTGGCAATATTTCCCTCTCCACAAATGGCAGTCAAGTTCCTCTGTGTTCTTTCTTTGCTTTCAAAGGTCTTACTACTCACCCATGGTATGTGTACATCTGTTCAGTATCCTACCTTCAAATGTCACCACAGAACCAAATCAAGAATTATTGATGATGATAGAAAACATTGCTGGAGGCAATAAAAGCAAACACACAGAAAACGCAGAACTAATGAAGTGAGAGCACTCCCAGATGCCCCCTAACCATGTGACAAAGATCTAACATAAAGCATAATGCCATTTACGTAGCACTGAAACATTACTCACCACTCGCCTGGAGATAAAAGAAGTCTATAAAGAGAAAAGAAACAAGACATTTTGATTGAGGCCTTAGTCTGGTGGTCTCAAACCATATTAGGTTTGCTAGATAAACAAAGCAAAACAAACTGCCAATGATTCAAATATGTATTTGTGTGTCACTGAATGCCCGTTGTTATCAGTTTACCATTCACATAGCTTCTTTTATCTAAACAGTGTTATTTCAATTGAAGGGAGCATGAACATCATAATAAACAAGCAGCATGTGTTGTGGCCTTTCACATAATAGCTTGGAGGTTTCAAAAATGTTTCTGCTCTCACATTACCTGAGGCAGACTAAACGTTTGACATTTGCTCCTTTCATAGACACCATTTAACAGTGAGATATAATAATAATGTCTAAATTAAGAAAACATATGTAGCTGGCATTACAAACGTGGATAGCTATTCAATTATTGATTAGCAAGAACTTGCCTGTAGCTCAACTGTGGTACATGGTGCCTTCAATGCTAAGGTCTGGGTTCAATCCCCAAGGGAACACATGTAATACATGTAATACCTAATAAATGTGTATCTTGGATATACAGAGTTTCTTTAAATAAGTGTTTGTCAAAAACTGCAAAATAACTTTTTTTTTTTTTTTAAATTCATTATTATTATTTTCATTATTATTTACTTAAAGGTGCCACGTTTTTTTACAAGATGTAATATAAGTCTAAGGTGTCCCCTGAATGTGTCTGTGAAGTTTCAGCTCAAAATACCCCATAGATTTTTTTTTTATTCATTTTTTTAACTGCCTATTTTGGGGCATAATTAGAAATGCGCCGATTCATGTTGCGGCCCCTTTAAATGCTCACGCTCCCCGCCCCCGAGCTCGCAACTGCCTTAAACAGTGCATAAACAAAGTTTACACTGCTAATATAACCCTCAAAATGGATCTTTACAAAGTGTTCGTCATGCATACTGCATGTATGCGTCGGATTATGTGAGTATAGTATTTATTTGGATGTTTACATTTGATTCTGAATGAATTTGAGGCTGTGATCCGTGGCTAACGGCTAATGCTATACTGTTGGAGAGATTTATAAAGAATGACGTTGTGTTTATGAATTATACAGACTGCAAGTGTTTAAAAATGAAAATAGCGACAGCTCTTGTCTCCGTGAATACAGTAATAAACGATGGTAACTTTAACCACATTTAACAGTACATTAGCAACATGCTAACTAAACATTTAGAAAGACAATTTACAAATATCACTAAAAATATCATGTTATCATGGATCATGTCAGTTATTATTGCTCCATTTGCCATTTTTCACTATTGTTCTTGCTTACCTAGTCTGATGATTCAGCTGTGCACATCCAGACGTCCTGCCCTTGTCTAATGCTTTGAACATGGGCTGGCATATGCAAATATTGGGGGCGTACACCACGACTGTTACGTAACAATCGGTGTTATGTTGAGATTCGCCTGTTCTTCAAATGAGATTTATATAAGAAGGAGGAAACAATGGAGTTTGAGACTCACTGTATGTCATTTCCATGTACTGAACTCTTGTTATTCAACTATGCCAATATAAATTCAATTTTTAATTCTAGGGCACCTTTAAAGGTAGGCTTCAACTCTCTTCACATCCTGATAAATGTAAAAATTTATATATTGTCTGTGGAAGTATCGGCACCTAAAAAATGTCCGTCCAGTAATTTCATTCCGTCCGACTCTGACTTATGACTTTCTATGTCAACAGTATGAACATCGAAATGAATCTGCAGCAGTCACGTTGTACAAGAGCTCTGTAAGTTGTTTATGTTCATTATTATTGTAATGATAAATGTAACGGCATCTCTTAGGACAGCTCTTTTTGAATCTGCTCCGGCTGTGCGGGACCTGCGTGTTTATGTCTTTTGAAGGAGGCGTTGCTTTGGAGAGCTGTCTGAAGGGATGGTGAGATCTCATGCTTTCAAAGCTAGCTTTCTATTGCTAGCAGCGCCAAAACTGCCTACTCGACTTTTAAGGATAAACCTCACTAAATTTTAATATATTTATGCTTAAAGCTGCTGTCCGCGATTTTTGGCCCTCTAGCGGTTAATAAACAGAACTGCACGTGTCTTGCGGAGGAACATTCTAGCCGGAGCTACTTTTCTCCATGTATGTCTATGGCGAGTCACGCAGTTACTGTGATACTCTGCGGCGGGTCCTACCAGTTTGGTCTGAAATAGTCCGAATATAACCACTTATTATAAGTGTACCGTAATGATTCAGGGTAAGACAAAAACACGGTTTGGAAAATGTTGGATTCATGTTGTATATTCTCATTATATAATTTTTGTAAATTTTTAACACAAAAAGTTGCGGACTGCAGCTTTAAAAACAAGATAAATTATGTTTGATTTAGACCTCATTAGAGTTGAATAAAATAAGATATATTATCTAAAAACAAGCCTTAATATTTTGGCAATTCTAAGGGCGTTAGATATTTTATTGGAAAACGACAAAAATGCTGATGATGAAAATTAATTTTTGCAGTAAATTTAAAACAATAAATGTTATGATCTAAACTAGATGATTTGGTGAGTTTACTGTAATACGGCTCTAATAAAGACATGAATCATTTTATTGACTCATGCTTGACTGAGACTGCTGTGAGGGCAGCGCTCATATCAAGTAGATAAACAGAAAATAACATTTTGACCCAAAACAGTGACCACAAGTTGCCTTATATGTGGTTTTGTGCTTACAAAAATACTTGATTTAATTTTTTTTGTAATATTGTGTTTATGAGTCAGTCCTTGTTTTTCTGCTTTTAATTCATTAATTCTAATAGTTTAATTACTAGAAATACTGAAGTGAGTGTATTTCCCAAAGATAAATATAAAACACATTACATATGAATTTCAAATTCACGTTCAGGTGGGAGCATGCCTTCAGATCAAAGGCAAAGCAATCAAAATGCTTTGCTTACCAGCAGCAGCAGTAGCTTTGATGTCCCTTCACAATGCTCTCATTGTAGCTCAGGGCACTTGTATAATGGAGAGTTTTTCTTTCGCTTCACACAAATATTTGTGCAAATAACAGCAAATTTCCTAGAGTCATCTGTTTTCAGTCAGTCCATTTATCAGTTGGCTAAAAAAAAAGGCAGAAAGAACAAAAAGATGGATTAAACTGTAATAGAGAATGTGCCAATAGTCGTTTATCATCTCATGAAATGACCAAAATCATATTGCATGATAGCGTAACATTGAATTCCTCATGTGTACTGATGTTCGTTGTGTTTTAATTCCACTGATTAGGCAGTCTCGTGTTGTACTGGGTAAGACCAGCATGTTTATTGTTCCTTTATCTAATTAAATTTGGCCCCATCTGACTTATAGTAAATTGAGCAGATATATGAATGCCAAACCAGAGACTCGGTTTAATAAAATATTGCATTATCATACACCACTGTTAAATAACAATAATGATCCCACAAGTTATTAAATTATTTTACTTTATTTCTTTATCAAATCAAAACCACTGATGGCCTGCATGACAATATATTAAGAATTATTTGTGCACATATATCTTACTATCTTACAGATATAGTTACTATCGTAACTTCCGTTTCATGCCGACTTCAAATAGTTTTTACTGTGGACGGAAAAAAGTCAGAATCACTCTGTACAGATGTCTGTCTAGATATTAAGTATCTGTCATTAATATTGTGAGAGTAGAGCAGACAGTTTACACTGTCAGTATCATCTGGATTCAAACTTTGATCTCATTGAAGAATAGAGGAATATTGAGGTCAGGGTGACCCCAGTACTACAGCATCAAATATCTACAGCAGACATCATTTTCTCTTTCAATTTAGAAATGTCTTCAGCTGTGTGTAGAACAGGTGGCAATGTGTCACACATACACACACAGGCATTTACAATCACCCACATATATGCATACAAACATCACATGCATTTCATACAGACCTGCTCAGGTTGGCCTTTGGTGACAAAACAGCAGATTTTGCTGATACTCAAGGTTTTATTTATCTTTACATGAACATTCATGTAGTCATTCACATTTTGAACATAGTTATAACCTAACCTAGCAGCCTGAACAATGATGTTATTTCTCACTCTAAACTTTCACCTCACTGAGATTTCACAGCGAACATGAAGTACTTTTCTTTTCAGCATAATATATGTGACCCTGGACCACAAAACAATTGACCCATCATAAGGGTCAATTTTTTAAATTGAGATTTATACATCATCTGAAAGCTTTCCATTAATGTATGGTTTGTTAGGATAGGACAATATTTGGCCAAGATACAACTATTTAAAAATCTGGAATCTGAGGGAGCAAAAAAAACCAAAACATTAAGAAAATCGCCTTTAAAGTTGTCCAAATTAAGTCCTCAGCAATGCATATCCACTAACAAAAATATTTATATTTATATATATATATATATATATATATATATATATATATATATTTACAAAATAAATACATTTACAAAATATCTTCATGGAACATGATCTACTTAATATCCTAATGATTTTTGGCTTAAAACATAAATCGATCATTTTTACCCATACAATGTATTGTTAGCTATTGCTACAAATGAAGAATTCAGATGCAAAAGCCTCTAAGTGCCATCTGAAATTTTCTTCTAAAATGAGCATTTTTATCAAGCTCGTATGTTGAGGTTCAGTAATTTCACTTTAATGGCAATTAATAGGTCCTTTTCATTGCCATAAAAGTGAAATTACTGAACCTAAACATACAAGCTTGATAAAAATGCTCATTTTAGAAGAAAATTTCAGATGGGACTTAGAGGCTTTTGCATCTGAAGTCTTCAAATATACCCGTGCGACTTATGACTGGTTTTGTGGTCCAGGGTCAGAAATGTGTTTGCATGTGTTGCAACCTACATATATCTAGCATTTGTCTCAAAAAGCTAAAGATTTACAGAACATAACAGATGACCATATGGCATTTTTTTTTTGTATTTTGGACATATTCATTGAAAGGATGGTAGAGAAGTGATAGGAAATTCAGGAGGCACATGTGCTAATTGCTAGGCCATAGCTCCAATGCATTTTCCAATTTTCACTGTTATGTCACTGATCACGTCAACTAGTTTCACATTCAAGAGCAATGACGCACTGACGCGAGTACCAGTACTTACTTATGCTGACACGGTTTGAATAACCATGTATGTCTCCACTCAGAGGACACATAATTAAACTGTACTGATGGCCTACTGCATGTGTTTACATCTGGACAGTCAATCTAACTAGTTTTTAAGTTTTTTTCTGTTGGCAAATACAAGTGCCATTTCTTGATGAATGCACTTGAAAGAACAGAAGCGTTCAAAATACAGACTCAAATTTAAAATGCCTGTATTTTAAGGATGATTTTTTTCCCCCTCACATGTAGATCAACTGCATTTGTTGAAAAAAAAAGGCAAACCGGAAGATAACTTTTAGTAATGCCTTAAATTTACCAGCAAATAACTATTAGACAAGGTTTTAGTTTAGAATAATGACTTCAAGCACACCCTCTCATCAACTGAAATGACATATAATTCACTGACAAGGAAAATGACCACCACACAAACTGTCAATCAATTAATCTGGTGTATTAAGTGTTAAACAACCATGGCTTGTGAAAGTGCCATTCAGATGAGCCTGTAACAAATAGCCTTTACGTGATTTCTTCTTTTGGGAAAACATTTATATGTAGCATTATTACATAATCTGTAATTCATCTGGCTCCATGATTAATTATATTTATTGATCAGTCAGTAAACATACTGTAATTTGTTGACCACAGTAAATGAGACATCTTTTATCAAAAAAGAAAGTATCTTAACCATGCTTTATTCTTTTTTTTTAATGCTGAAAAACAACAAAGGTCCATAAATATCTTAATCGATCAATAAATAAATAAATAAATATAATCATCAATGTCTTTAACAAACAGACTGTGTCAGAGTAAGTCCACAGAGATCTTTCTTCAGACACTGGAGATGGTATGTACAGCGGAGGTCTACACAGTTCATGTCAGGTATCAGGGAGGATCGCGGGATCGTTGCAGGACTGGCGCCGTTAACACGACGTGAAGGTCTTCCAGAAGAAGTTTTTGCAGGGGGCTTTGCGGTCGCGCTGCGGCAGCTGTGATAACCGGTTGTAGACGGCCCGTTCTTCCAGACGGGACTCCAGGGGCTCCTCCACATCCAAGGGAACCGGTGCTATCTCCCCAGCCAGCACGCTGTTGTCTACTCCATCCAACAGCCCAGAGATCAGCTTCAGGATCAGCTCCTTACGCTCTTTACTCAGCTCCTGATAAGAAAGAAACTCGACTTGAATTAGAATGCAAGATTTTTCAGCTCTTTTAGTTATAAATAATATTTCAATAATATGGCGGAGCCCAGAATGGTCTGTTAATTGGATGTTAAACATCAAGATGTGTCTAACATACAAACATCTGTATCTGAAAACAATAAAAACCATAGAAAGCTTATTGCCGCCACTCACCCTACTTTGTGCCAGGTTCCTCTCCTCCACTGGAAGCACAGCTGCTGCTCTGACACTATACAGAACCAGCAAGAGAGACACGAGGCTGGCCAAAAGCTGCATACTGACAAAATAGTTGAAGTTAAAGTGCGCAGAAAGGTCAGTCAGAGAAGCGAAGACCTTGTAGCTCCTAGTGCAGAGTAAAGATGGTGAGATCTTGGTCTTTGAGAGCTTTAGGTGGCAGAGTCCTTATATACCTCTCGTTCCAGTCCTCTACTGACGCAGCGGTTGGAGGATGGAGGGGAGAGGGTGGGGGAGTGGGAGGCTTAGGAACTAACAAAAGCATTGAGTAGTTAACCCCCCAACAAACCAGACGTTGTGCCGGTGGGGAGGACTGCGCCACCACATTCACGTCATAGCTCTAAAAATGGTCCTGATTTCAGTTAAAGCGGATGCGAGGAGAAAAAAAAACTCTTGACGACGGCTCTACCGATAACGTGAAGTGATTCTGAAAAGTTCTGCGGGCCTCTCATTGTTTATGCTAAT
The DNA here is from genome assembly GCF_018812025.1 of Megalobrama amblycephala. NCBI lineage: Eukaryota > Metazoa > Chordata > Actinopteri > Cypriniformes > Xenocyprididae > Megalobrama > Megalobrama amblycephala. The sequence continues at coordinate 17,927,040 of NC_063067.1, forward strand.
TATAATTTACATCTATGTAGAGTGAAACGGCATGCAGGCAGCGAATCATGTTTTAGGAAGTACACGGTTAGACGTATGCTGTAATTACGTGATGTTCTCACTCAGCTGCATTGTGATATCAATACAAGGAAATCAAACTAACCCATTTTGTTGTGTACAGTGGCAGTATGCTCTCATTTCAACGTGTAATTGAGCACAACTCCTCCTCCTTCTCCTTCAGATTGCCATTGAACCGTCTGGCACCTGGAACAGCTGAGAAAACTGTCTTCGTGAAAAGAAGATGCTTTTGATCGGCATATGAAAAGGGGCTGAATAACAAGAATTAAGTCTTTTATGGAAATGTAACCGCTGATCTTACCATGTAAGAATATAAAGTGAGACAAACATTAGCACAAAAAGCAAGAGATTATGGCGGAGTCAATACTACAGCAGTAAATTTAATGGGAAAAAGCGAATGTAATGTAAAGATAAGTTAATCGTATGGAAAACAGTCTCCCATTACAGATTGATAACAATGGCTGAACACAAAAAAAGTTTTGAGTGTTAAAGTAATATTCTTGGTTCAATACAAGTTAACTCAATCTGCATTATGTGACATAATTTTGGTTACCATTCAAATTCATTTCCTTTTCTTTAAAAAAAAAAAGCATTGAGACACTTACAATACAAGCGAATACAGTCAATCCATAACATGAAAATACTCACTATTTCAATAGTATAGCCACAAGTCATAAGCAATATGTGTTATCACAATTTCAGAATGATAAAATGGCTTACTGACCATTTCTGTGTAGTTATAACCGATTTTATATACAACTTTGTTGCCATGATATCATAACTAAAATGACTATAAAATTATGATTTAAAGGGTTAGTTAGTTCACCCAAAAATGAAAATAATGTCATTTATTACTCACCCTCAATGCTAAGACAAACATTTTCAGAACACAAATTTCGCGTTTTGACACGTGATCCGAATCATGATTCGACACAAAAGATTCATAACGCTCCGAAGCTTAATGAAGCAATGTTTTGAAATCGGCCATCACTATATAAGTCGTTATTTTGTTTTTTTGGGCACCAAAAATATTCTCGTCGCTTTATAATATTGATATTGAACCACTGTACTCACATAAACTGATTTAAATATGTTTTTAGTACATTAATGGATCTTGAGAGAGGAAATGTCATTGCTCCCTATGGAGGCCTCACTGAGCCATCGGATTTCAACAAAAATTTCTTAATTTGTGTTCTGAAGATGAACGAAGGTCTTACAGGTGTGGAACGACATGAGGGTGAGTAATAAATGACATTATTTTCATTTTTGGGTGAACTAACCCTTTAACAAACTTTAGAGCTTAAATAATACATTAGTTTTAACAGAGGAATTGTTTTTATGAAATTATAAGCTTCACATTTCTGCTTTTAAAAAATCCATAAATTGTCCCCATTTGTTTTTATTGCAAGGGATCAGTTGAAATTAAATTTGGCACTAATCAATATTAAGTTGCAAATTCTGTACTTGAGTTGTATTAAACCTGGAACATTCCTCTAACTGGAAGTGGAATTATAACACATGAAGATAGCAGGCATTGCATGAGCTACGTTTTTGAATATTAAAGTCGGCATGAAACGGAAATAGTGATAATCTTTTCTTCCCTGTTGTGATGTATATCCAAGGGATACGCTTCTCGAACGAGAAAAATGTAGGGCAGAACTTGATTTTGTCCATCGTAAACTGATTGGATTGTTGTCGTTTTGCTAATTGTTGCTCATGTGCGTGAAAGGTTGCCCCACCCTCACACTGGTGAACACGTCATCAGAGAAGAGATGTAAAGATGTTGTTGCAAGAGATGGAGAGTGCTAATGTTTTTTATTACAGAGGTGCAGGAATTGAAAAAAAAAAATCAATAATGATGAGCGCAGAAAAATTATTTGTAAATAGGCCTACTGCAACATTCCATACATTTTGAGTTCATGGTGGCTCTAAGGCCTGGTTTCACAGACAGGGCTTAAACAAAGACAGAATTAGGCCTTAAAGGGTTAGTTCACCCAAAAATGAAAATAATGTCATAATGTTATTACTCACCCTCATGCCGTTCCACACCCGTAAGACCTTCGTTCATCTTCGGAACACAAATTAAGATATTTTTGTTGAAATCCGATAGCCAGCAATGACATTTCCTCTCTCAAGATCCATAAAGGTACTAAAAACATATTTAAATCAGTTCATGTGAGTACAGTGGTTCAATATTAATATTATAAAGCGACGAGAATTTTTTTTTTGAGCCAAAAAACAAAACAAAATAATGACTTATATAGTGATGACCGATTTCAAAACACTGCTTCAGGAAGCTTTGGAGCACAATGAATCAGCGTATCGAAACTACTGAAATCACGTGACTCTGACGCTCCGAACCGCTGATTCATTGTGCTCCAAAGCTTCCTGAAGCAGTGTTTTGAAATCGGTCATCACTATATAAGTCATTATTTTGTTTTGTTTTTTGGCTCAAAAAAAAAATTCTCGTCGCTTTATAATATTAATATTGAACCACTGTACTCACATGAACTGATTTAAAAATGTTTTTAGTACATTAATGGATCTTGAGAGAGGAAATGTCATTGCTGGCTATGCTGGTGAGTAATAACTGTGCCTTAGAAAAAAACATTACTGGTGTGCATCTTGAGACAAAACAATGGCACTAACATATTTTAAGATATGTCAGTGCAAGTTTCTTTCAGTTAAAACAACTCAAAATATGCAGTTTAGTCTGGCACTATCTTAAGCTTTGTCTGTGAAACGGGGGTAAGTATTTTAGCTAAATGCAGTCTATGTGTGTTCACATTGTGTTCTGTAATTAAACCAAAATGAGAAACGGCAGCCTACCAGTTTGGTCATTGGCTCCAGTTGTTCACATTCTGGTCAGCTTTCCTGGCACCCACACACCTCTTTGGATATGCATACACACACCCCGACTGAGTACATGTAGCTAGGAGCCCTAATACTCGCGCTTTAGCACATTTTTCACAGCAGACAGATACGGGCAGACTTCAGGGCCCGGGGCTCTGTCAAGATTAACACAGCGTTGAGATGAGCTGCCCCCAGCCGAATCGAGATAAAGTGCGTTTGAAGAATTCATGCCAATTGACCGATGCAAATCACATCTAACGTTCACTTCCGACCAACATCAAACATATCTGGCGTCAGAGTAAAATGCCAATCCACATATTCTCCTGTTGTCTCAGCGGGAGTTTTGATGACTTCATATCAGGGTTATTATAGTTTACTAAAATCTAAATTTTCGTTACTTGAAATAAAATAAATATTAACTGGATTAAAAACTTATTTGGTCGAAACTGACTACAAAATAACTAAAACTGAAATAAATAAAAAAAAATAATACTAAAAACGACATAGCTTAAAACTAATAAAAAATAAAAACACAACAAACTTACTAAAACGTTAACTAAGACTAAATGACAAAGGACTTAGGAAAAACTAAATTCAAAATATAAAAACTGTAATTGTATCATTTACTTAGAGGCAAACGTACTCTCAGGCTAGTCCAAATAAATATTAAAAATAATTATCTGCCAAAAACTTGTGTCGAATCTTTACATTACAACTACTTTATTAATAAAATAAGAATGGTTTAAACATAGTTTGTATAACAGTTTTATAATAAAGAATAATGCAAAGTATGTCCACTTTAAGCACTTCAGAAAAATGCATTTTATAGCCTACTTATTGGCAGTGGATATATCGACAAAAGATGAAAGCTCAGAAGCAAGTATTTAGGGTTTATAAACTAAGGCAGTAAAACATGCAGACTATCTAAAAACGAGTCAACTAGGCATAGAAAACAGACATGCTTTTAATCGAGTACTTACAATATGATGCTGCTTTAACTGACGATGGAGCGAAATGGTCGTTTTAGGTACAATTTAACATAAAGAGCACATATTAATACCACTAATATTTACCTGCAAAGTAACTATATAAACCTTCATGTGATCAAATAAATGCAGGATGTTGGCAGGCTGAATTTAGTAGCAATGACGCCACCTAGTGGTTAGAATGCCGCTTTACAATCACTTATCCATAGTCAAACAGTTGAATTTAATTGATGTTTCGCTGAACAGAAAATTAAAACACATTGTGATACACCTTTTTATTATTTCAAAACTATTTATGAAATTCGCAAAATGAAATTTACATCATGAAACGGTAAAAGTACAGATAAACCCTTCCACACAGTAAAACTTGACAGTACAAAATAGTTTGTCCTATGCAACTAGCCTTAAAAGACATGATCATTTTCAGCTATCCAACAAATACAGTTCATTATTTTTTCCTGAAGTACACCTCCATAATTATGCTCAATATTAAGATGTCTCATTGTTTGAGACTTCCAGTATGTAAGATTAAAAGACACCTCAAAACCTTTCCATCATAGTAGAGTCCATTGACCATAAGCATGTTTGCAATACACCATAGCATATCACTCAAAAAGGCTGCATACCAAACACAGATTTGCTCTACACAAATCACATCATGTAATCAGGATTCATGAGAGCCAGAACACACAAGTCACCCACAGAGTCCCCATATGCCACCTTCACAGGCTAAGCATGAAAGAAAAAATACTTTGATTATAGTTTTAGAAATTATTAAAATACTAAATAGGATTTCCTTTTGTTTGACAGCTGCATGTTAAGAAAATGTATAATTGTCACTGACCTGTTAGTCTTTGGGTATATGCAGTTTATTTAAAATACCTGTGTGCTTATTTGAGTGAGTAATGCCAAACAAGACAGCTCTGGTGGAACATTGCCCTCTTTTTTCGTTTAGAGAAAGTAAGAATCGATGGCAGAACATGCATGATTGTCTGTTTGTATAGCTCTAAAGCTGGATGTGGGAAGTGGAATTGTAAAAGTAAACCAAAACCAAACTACTCAAAAGACTTGACAGAAGCAGTGATGGAACTGGACAGAGAAACGGAGAATGTCCCCACAGAAGGCATTTGCACTTGTAACCGTCCATTGACCAATCAGAATGAAGCCAGAGAGGGATGCGCTGTGGGAGCTACTGCGGCTGTAGTGAGGGTTTTGTTCTGCTTTCACAGAAGGCAGCTTGTTGACAGGATGGCACCCATGAAGCCATTTACGCTTCACTTAGTACCTGTGTAAACAGTGGGTCATTTAATTTTCTATAGAAATGCAAAGTAAAGAGCAGAAGGAATAGAGAACAACGGGCTCTGTCTCACCTTTCTGGCAAATTCCGGGAGGATGAAAGCAGCACGGTGGATTTCAGGATTGTAGTATTTCAGGCTCACGCTCTCAATCTCATCTCTTGTTAGTTCTCGCAATGGCTCACGGAAATTTGTTTTCTGCAATAAACAAATTAATTAATTATGCTTACTATTGTTAACATTATATATTTACCCTACCGTTCAAACGTTTTGGGTCTGTACAAACTCTTATGATCACCAAGGTTGCATTTATCTGATCAATACAGTAAGAACTGTAATATTGTGAAATATGATTACAATTTAAAAATAACATCAATTTTAATAGATTTAAAATTTAATTTATTCCTGTGATGGTGAAGCTGAATTTTCAGCATCATTACGCCAGTCTTCAGTGTCACATGACCCTTCAGAAATCATTCTAAAATGCTGATTTGGTGCTCATTAAATTTTTTTTATTTCCAACGATAAGGCATATTTGTTGAACCGTTATACATGTGTTATACATTTTCAAGATTCAAATAGAAAGTTCAAAAGAACAGAATTCAAAATTTTTTAACCATTATAAAAAAATGACTTTTTTGAATCAATTTAATGCATCCTTTCTGGGAAAAAAAATCTTAAACTTTTGAATGGTAGTATATAAACAAAAACAATGCGTCAAAGTAATAAAAGAATTGTATAGCTTGTGAAAAAGAAAACCCTTACCGGATTTTTACTGCAAAGCATGAAGCCGATTTGTCCACTTGGATATGTTGGAATGGTGCAGTATGCATAGTCCACTACAGGAAAGAGGGTCTTACAGAAGGTCCGCATTTCCTTGATTAGCTCCAAATGCAACCACTGACACTCTCCTGTGAAATTACAGCAGAAAATTACAACCATGCCATATATACATCATTAATATTCTTAATTTTGAGCTTTTTTTTTCTTTCCTAGAGCTACAATTATATCAACCTTGACAACAGAGAATTCCTCCCTCACAAAGTGCTGTTTTCATGAGCTGATAGTAAGACTCTTTGAACAAGCTTTCAGCCGGACCTGTGACAGGGTGAAATGAGATCAGCCTGAAATGAACACCATGTTTTGTCTGGGAGTCAATTGCTAAATCATTATTTACCAATGCAAAGAAGAAACTTCAAGGCCACAGAGTGGGCTGCATACCGACAGGGTCTGACGAGTCTGTGATGATGATGTCAAAGGCATCCTGATTCTTTTTCATAAATTCAAAGCCATCGCCTACATGCAGAGTAAGTTTGGGGCTGAAGAAGCCTTTTGCCATTCCAGGGAGGTACTTCTTGGAGACGTTTATTACATCCTGGGAGAAAATGTGATCCAGGTAATTAATCAGCATGTTAGATTCCTTTCCAGAGTGTGTTTCTGATTTATTCAATGTGTTAAAGTCAAATTTAATAGGAAACTACAACATAACGCAAGGTGCTGTACATTAAGATTAAATAAGACTAACCAAACATAAATATAAAAATTGAAAAACTACAACATAAAGAGAAACAGACACCGCAGCTGTTGTTACAACCTGATCACATGAGAATGCGTATCAATAGTACGCATGTGAAATCTCGTGCAATGTATATTAGTGATGGGCATTCCGGCTCTTTTTTGTGAGCGGGCTCGTTTGACTCAGCTCACTGAAAAGAGCCAGCTCTTTAAATAATAAATGTTTTAACTATGACTTGGACTATGATAGGTGTGAAAACAATTTGTGAAATTGTGAGACATTGCGAGTATGATTTCATTTAATAATTTAATTAGAACTGTTTTCACACCTATCATAGTCAAAATCATAGTTTATTATTTAAAGAGCCGGCTCACGAAACGAGCCGGCTCTTCAAACGAGCCGGCTCACGAAAGAGCCGGAATGCCCATCACTAGTGTGTGCGCCTAGGCTTATATAATTATATTTTTTTGTGTTGTTCTTTGAATTATTAGTCTATTGTTTTAAATAAAATTAAAATCATTCATTACATAATGATTGAATTTCTATAGGCTTTATTTTTAAAAATAGAGTCGGCTCTTCAGATATGTGAGCCGGCTCCCGACGTTCACGTAAAAGAGCCGGCTCTTAGAGCCGGCTCGTTCACGAACGACCCATCACTAATGTATATGCCAAAATGAGTTTTGCCATACATATGATACGCAGTTTTTCGCGTGCATATAATACGCACTTTATGGTGTGTATATAATACACTTGGTACTCTTGGGAAGGATTAGTGGTGTGGGGTTAGTGCGTATTACACGCCATAAAGTGAGTATCATATGCACATGAAAACATGCAGAGATGGGGAGCCAATTGGATGTGTTTTTTTTAATGCACCAAGGCCAAAAATACATAATATTACAATTTAAATCCATTTTTTATTTCCAGAGGTAATTTATTGTTGTGATAGCAAAGCTGAATTTGAATTTTCCGCATCTTCAGTGTCACATGATCCTTCAGAAATCATTCTATTATGCTGATTTGGTGCTGAAGAAACATTTCTTATTATTATCAATGTTGAAAACAGTTGTGCTGCTTAACACTTCTGTGGAAACCATGATACACTTTTTCAGGATTCTTTGATGAATAGAAAAAGTTCAAAAGAACAGTATTTATTTCAATTTGAAATCTTTTGTAACATTTTATAATGTCTTTACTATCACTTTTTTTTTCCAAGTTCAAGATTTAACTTGATACAAACCTCATCAATCTCGCACTGAACAACAGACTCCACCAGCGGATGCTTGACAACCTCCCTCAGGACACCACCGTCTCCTCCACCAATGATGAGAACCTGACAACAAGAATAAGGAAAAACAACTAAACCAAAGGAAAATAATGTACCATACAGAAACTAAACACCTAAACAACTGTAAGTTCTTCCAAATCACATATATATAAAGCACAAAAATGAAAGCACGCACCTTCTTTGGGCAAGGGTGGCAGCACAGAGGTAGATTGGCGATCATTTCTTGATAGGAAAATTCATCTCGTTCAGTGCACTGGATGACCCCATCCAAAACCAGCACATTTCCATATGTCTTACTGTATGAAGAGAAGCAATGATGTGATCATACATGATAATGTTAATACATTAAAGGTGATAGAGAGGATTTTTTCGTCGACTGAGAATCCAAAGACTGTTAGTGAGTTTTTGAAATGAGCGCATGCGTAAGAACAGCCCTCCTCCTTCACAGCTCATTTCAAAGGAACGCCTCCCAAAACTCGTGCACGAGTATTGGAACACGAGTGTTTACCACCGGCATTCGCTGTGTTGTGTTAGTGGATTCATTATGTCAGACTCACCGCAGGTAACTCATAATCTGCAGTTGTTACTCCTGTCTCCTGACAAAAACATTGCATGCAGCGCCTGTGGAGTGTGGAAAGTTACTGGAGCGCGCAGCCGCGCTCATCTCTCACAAGGAACGTCACGGCAGTGATTGACAAGCCAGAGGGCCAATCGTTTACGCGATGGTCGCGTAAACGATTGGCTGATGTTTTTAAGGCCCTACCTCGTGCACAGATGATGTATATTAATATTATTCCTTTCAGTGCACCTAATAAATAGTCTTTTATCAGTTAGTAAAGACAGTTTCAAGTAATATTGCAAACATGTCTAAAAAAAACATCCTCTTTAGCACCTTTAAGCACTGAAAAGGTGTAGCAAACAGCACAACATATCCATTCAATGTATTCTCCTAAGCACTGCAACCAAGCATGTGTCATTTGAGATGACAGCTCTGGCCTCTCATCACATATCCTATTGGGCAACACCTTGCATGTGCAAATATTTAATTGATTTTCAGGGTAGAGACTATAACAGCAACCATTTTCAACAGTATGAATGACTGTAGTTACAATTTTTAAATGTTCTGACATATCAGAATTGGTACAATGTAATGTTTTACGCATAATGCACATTTTCAGAGTGACCAAAGCGGTCTTCTAGGTTCAACTCCCAGTGCCACGCCAGAACTACAGCAGGCTATGCGGTTAGCAGGCTAGCTGAAGCCACCCACACAGCAAGACACCCATAAGCCAACGTGCTGTTTTGAACGGATACCTCCGAGAAAAGTGAGGAAATCACGGTGTTCGCTGCATAAGTTGTGACCGATAGCTTCAATAATGCGCTGACAGAAAACGCGGGGAGTTAAAGCCACGCTACATTGAGCCACATTGCACCAGGACTCACCTTTTAAAAACCATCACGTCCTGGAACTTGGATTTTTTATTATATAACAATTCTTCCACTTGAAGACTCATCGCTTGGCCAGGCCATAATGTGCATGTTTCGGTGAACCACCCGTCTTTAATGTTGTCCATTGCCGGGGGATTTAAATGTAAGCAGAGGTGGGTTGAAATAGTCTGATCAAACCAGTCACCGCAAGGAGTTACTGGAGATCTTGGACGCCGACTGACACGTTGGGCGTTCTCTGCACTGCAACCGAACATAAGAAATAAGAGGCGACCAATGTGAGCTGCCTGACGTCATAAACAGGCACGAGGGCGGGGCGTGTCTGTGCAAGCAAGCTTGGTTTTGTGCCAGTGAGGATGAGCCCACGTGAAAATGGGTGTAATGTTAGCTTTATGAGTGAAAACGTCAGGTTTGCTCTGGTTTGATTATATATTATTACAAGTTACATTTGTCCTTTTTTGGCATTTATTTATGTTCCATGTAACGTTTAGGATTACAGTTTTGGCACTTTCCACAAATAGTGTACAAAATAGGCCTTGAAACTAACTGTTAAACATAGAAGCTATTTTACTTTTTTATTTATTTGTCCACATATTAAAAAAACATGCTTTGATAAAACATTCTGAGATAAAAAGCTGAAATTATGGTCATAATTATGAGACAAAAAAGTAGAAATTATGACATACTAAGTGATAATTATGAGACAAAAGTCATGATTATGTCTGAAAAAAAATGGTCATAATTATGACTCATTAGAATAACTTTAATTATGATTTACCAAAGGGCTTCCTTAGGGGAGAAAGGAGATGCTGTTCAGAATATGTTGATTTTCAACCTCAGAAAGCCAAACTAAGTTTTATTTCTGATGATTTTTATTTATTTATTTTCTATGGGGCTTACTTTTGGGAATTGTTGAAAAAAAATCATGGGAATTGTGCCTATAATCCTACAAAAAATAATAGGTCATTTTCACATTTCCGGGTTTCTCAGAAGCGGAAGTCGTCATAGTGAATGAGAGTGAATGTAATGAATACATTAAATATATTTGTGTTCCCATTTGCTCAAATAGCAAAAGAAAAACTTTCAAAAAGAAGAAAAAAAATAGAGAGCGATTGATAACGGCAGTCAGAAGAGAGAAAGATGTCAAGTTTACCGTCACTTCCATCACAGCAGCGTTAACTAGTTTTTTGTAATTTGATGCAAAGTATGTTATGTTATAAATATACACACCTTTTTAAAAAAAAATGTAAATATATATAAAAAAAGTTGCAAGATTTATGATGTTGATGATTGTTAAAATGTGTCATCACAGTCTGTAAAAAGAAGACAAACAATATTAACAAACCATATTTGTGGAACGTGCCATGAGCACATGACGCAAGCTCTTTATTTTTAGTTTGAATGCCGTTTACACGTAACCTATTTTCCCATGAATACAAAAAAGAAAAAAACATTTCATAAATACTGGTCATTCTACATTGTTCTGAATGAACAGATCATCCACAAGGCACACTTGACAATAGGCAGCTGATGTTCTCTGTTGATACACAGTGCAGACAAAACATATCACTGATCTGGACTGTCCAGTTGACTAAACATGAAAAGCTGATCATACATATCTAATATTCACAGAACAACAGAATATTTACACAATCATGCATTCTATTTGTAACACAACATAGCAGACAATATAGCACTTACAGCTACATTCTGTTTAAATTTAATCAAATCAATGATTATGTTTTTAAAAGATACTGTTGGTCATTCTCTCAGCTGTCTACCAACAAATTCAAATCAACACAACCTAATCATTAGGATTGGGATTGGCATCTGGATACTGGGAAAGATCAAAGGTCAGCACCTTACTGATGACACAATCTCCTTGCTGGGAATAAAAGAAAAAGTTTAATTACTTATTTTTAAAAATCAACATAAAAAAAGTATGAAATAAAAACAATTTAGCTAAATGAAATAAAAAACAATTAAGTTAACCAAGTTGCAATCTCTACAGTGTACAATAACAATATAACGATAGGTTGGGATGGGTTATATTTCAGCGAAACTGTTGCATGCGTAAGCTACTTTTGATATGTTTGTGTTTATACAGCCCGTTGCTGAAATACAAACCTCAGGGTAAACTCCTATGAGGGAGTCAGCTTTTGTGTAGAACTCCTCTTTGAGAGAGATAACAATGGCCTGGAAATTCTGGACTGACTGGTCCTTTATGTAGTTGGCCACCTGCAGAGTAAGAAGTTAAAAAAAATATTTCATGTTTATGCCGTTTAGTTTGGTTGCATCCACGCATTTGCATTTGGAAGAGGCCTTCCTAGAAGCTAACAAACACACACCTTGCCTATGTTGGTATTATCCAAAGCAGCATCAATCTCATCCAGAACAAAGAAAGGTGCAGGCTTGTAGCTATGAGGGAACGGAAATACATTTTTTTTAAATCTGAGGGGTGGCTAAAACATACTAGTTTACTTTTAAAGAAAAATAAAAAGGCAAACATGGCACCTGTGAATGGCAAAAAGCAGTGCTAAAGCAGCCACAGTCTTCTCTCCTCCTGACAGGTTGTCCATAGGCCTGAACCTCTTTCCTGGAGCCACACAGTTGTAGTTGATTCCATCTAAGTATGGTTCCTCTGGGTTCTCTGGCCCCAGGAATGCCTGAAAGGATATAGAGTATCCCTTAATTTAAGTTTGAAATCCTACTTGTATTATTGTAGGATTATCTCTTTTAAAAAAGAGGGATTGAGATCAGAGTGTTTTTATTAACCTGCGCACTGCTGTTACGTGACAGCGCTTTGTAGATCTCATCAATGTTGGTGGCAACAGACTCAAAACAAGCATTGAAACGGTCAAACCGCTCCTTCTTGATCTGCTCAAATGCCTGTTTGGCTTTCTTGGCTCTTTTCCGAGCAGCTTCAAACTCTGAAAGGCACATTAAAAGTAGATTGGTTGTTATTTAGACAGTGGTTCTCAACCAATTTAATGAGTTTATTCTCAACATTTTATCTCAACTTTTTTCTCTTAATTTAATGACTTTATTCTCATAATTTAATGACTTTATTCTCAACATTTTATCTAGATTTTTTTCTCGAAATTTAACGACATTTTTCTCATAATTTTACAAATTTGTTCTCGTAATTTAACAACTTTTTTCTCGTAATTTAACGAGTTTATTCTCAACATTTTATCTCAACTTTTTTCTCGAAATTTAACGAGTTTTTCTCGTAATTTAATGACTTTATTCTCAACATTTTATATTGACTTTTTTCTCGAAATTTAACGAGTTTTTTCTCGTAATTTAACGAGTTTATTCTCAACATTTTATCTAGATTTTTTTCTCGAAATTTAACGACATTTTTCTCATAATTTTACAAATTTGTTCTCGTAATTTAACAACTTTTTTTCTCGTAATTTAACGAGTTTATTCTCAACATTTTATCTCAACTTTTTTCTCGAAATTTAACGAGTTTTTCTCGTAATTTAATGACTTTATTCTCAACATTTTATATTGACTTTTTTTCTCGAAATTTAACAAGTTTTTTCTCGTAATTTAACGAGTTTATTCTCAACATTTTATCTCGACTTTTTTCTCGAAATTTAACGATTTTTTTCTCGTAATTTAATTACTTTATTCTCAACATTTTATCTCGACTTTTTTCTCGAAATTTAACGAGTTTTTCTCGTAATTTAATGACTTTATTCTCAACATTTTATATTGACTTTTTTCTCGAAATTTAACGAGTTTTTTCTCGTAATTTAATGACTTTATTCTCAACATTTTATCTCGACTTTTTTCTCGAAATTTAACGAGTTTTTTCTCGTAATTTAACGAGTTTATTCTCAACATTTTATCTAGACTTTTTTCTCGAAATTTAACGAGTTTTTTCTCGTAATTTAACGAGTTTATTCTCAACATTTTATCTCGACTTTTTTCTCGTAATTTAACAAGTTTATTCTCAACATTTTATCTCGACTTTTTTCTCGAAATTTAACGAGTTTTTCTCGTAATTTAATGACTTTATTCTCAACATTTTATCTAGACTTTTTTCTCGAAATTTAACGAGTTTTTTCTTGTAATTTAACGAGTTTATTTTCAACATTTTATATTGACTTTTTTCTCGAAATTTAACGAGTTTTTTCTCGTAATTTAATGACTTTATTCTCAACATTTTATCTCGACTTTTTTCTCAAAATTTAACGAGTTTTTTCTCGTAATTTAACGAGTTTATTCTCAACATTTTATCTAGACTTTTTTCTCGAAATTTAACGAGTTTATTCTCAACATTTTATCTCGACTTTTTTCTTGAAATTTAACAAGTTTTTTCTCGTAATTAATGAGCTTATTCTCAACATTTTATCTAGACTTTTTTCTCGAAATTTAACGAGTTTTTTCTCGTAATTTAACGATTTTATTCTCAACATTTTATCTCGACTTTTTTCTCGTAATTTAACGAGTTTATTCTCAACATTTTATCTCGACTTTTTTCTTGAAATTTAACAAGTTTTTTCTCGTAATTAATGAGCTTATTCTCAACATTTTATCTTGACTTTTTTCTCGAAATTTAACGAGTTTTTTCTCGAAATTTAACAACTTTAATCTCGAGATGGTTTTATTTTTTTTTATTATTGTTTGGCCCTAATCCTCTTCCGTAAAGCATACAGTATATGAGGGAATTTCAAAATATTTCTAGAACTGGAAAAGTCATGGAAAATAATTAAATCTTAAAAAGCCATGGAAATTTCTATAACAAACAGATTTTGTTCTTATGGAGCCCTGCATATGACATACATGAAAAAAATAGTAGGCTAAATTGTGTTCACAATTTACTAATCCGTTCCCTCAATTTATAAATCGTGTGCATGATTTAATAATTCATTCCCTCGATTTGCTAAATCATGTGCACAATTTATAAATCGAGGGAACGAAAAAGTAAATCATGCGCACAATTTAGTAAAACGAGGGAACGAAAAAGTAAATCATGCGCACAATTTAGTAAAACGAGGGAATAAAATAGTAATTTGTGCACAATTTACTTTTTTTCCTTCATGTAATGTGCGGGGCTCTGTATTTTCTACTTATGTCAAGTGCAAAAATATTTTATCAGGTAGAAATTGCTGATTAATTGCTATTTGTGAGTAAAAATAATTGTAAAAAAAAATCCCGTAATAATGAACAAAAAAAGTAATGTAAATTTATTGGTCATAAAGAGGACATTCTGTTCTTGAAACTTTTGTAATGACCAAATTTAATTATTTGAATTAAATAAAATTATTTTCTTTATTTTATTTCAATATATTGCCACTCCTAATTTCTGTAAATAAAAAAGGTTAAATGCACCTTTGTCATTACAGAAGAAGTATCAAAAATATCTTGGGGAACATTTGAACATGGGGGACCTTTGAATATTGTCTTGGCCAGTGGGGTTCTTAGAGTCAAAAAGGTTGAGGTTAGATTTCTCAGAGTCAAGATTAGCTACAGACAGATGAGCCTGTACTTTTGGGCTCACCATCACTGGTCTCCTGGAACTTGTCTCTAACGCTCTCAAGTTTCTCCATGGCCTTCATGTTGGGAGCGCTGATTCTCTGCAGGATGCTTTGCTGCTCGTTCAGCCTCTGCTGTAGGGTGTTCATCTCTGCCTTGATCTCTTCTTCTGACAGAGCATCCTATTAAAGGGTTTTACAAAGCTTTTGATTCTTGCAAACAACAAATTCAAAATATTTCAACAATTTAAATTACCTTGAGATCCTCATTTAAGTTGCTGTAGTCAATCTCTATGAGGGCCTCTTTGGCATGCACAGAACTTGATGCCTTCGGGCTGCTGATGGAATCCTCAACTTGTGAGCTTCCCTATGTAGACATATCAGTGTGTATGTCTGTGCTTGCAAAAGCAGCATGCGTAAATGTGTGTGGAAAGTGCTTGTATGTGTTTGTCTATACCTCTCCCTGGCTGATGTCATCCATTGTCCCAGATTTGAGGGGCAGTTTGATGTCCTGCATCTTGCAGGCTTGCAATAAGTTGTGTCTGTCACTGCGTTTCTGTTCCAGTTTGGTCTCAATGGCGGTTACTTCCTTCTGAAGCTGCGTCAGCTCTCTAACATTACATACATGTTTAACATTACATCAATATTACATGCATGAAACCAGCACAAACTAAATAATTTTACACGCAAATATATTTTAATGTATAATTTATTTAATTTTATTATAATTTATTATAATAAATCTAAATGTAATAAATTATAATGTATTACCGTTATATTTGAGAAGATCTAAAGAACTAAGAGAAAAAAAATATGAATATCTCTCACTTGTTGGCAGACCCTAATTTCTTGCGGATCTCCTCCATCTCTCGGTTCTTATCATTGACCTCTCCCTTCTTAGTGAGATGCTGGTTTTTCAGGTCCTGTAGCTGTGCCATTGTCTCATCAATGATCTTCATGTGTCTGTGTTCCTCCTGAGGTGGTGGGGAATGACATGAGCTACTGTTTAGGTTTTCATGCTAAAAGATTTTACTGCTTTGCTTGTCAAGACTTTTTACTCCTCTATTCTCTGTCACCTTTTTAAGTCTTTCGATCTCATTCTCATCCTTCTTTACGGTCTGCTCCCACATCATTACTTTCTCCTGGTCCTCCTTTAACTGGTTCTTCTCATAATCAAGCTGGATGGCCAGACGGGTCTTCTGTGTCTCAAACTCCAGCCTAGAATTGCCATATAACTCAAGTTAGATCATGGCAGTCCACTGAGTTGGTAACCTGTATATTGTCCTTAAGGGGGTTACCGTTTTTTGGCAATCTCATTTTGCCTCTTCACTTTTTCCTCTTCAAACTCTCGGATATTTCGAACACCAATCTCCTCACAGAATTCAACAAAGACCTCATCCTCCACCTATGAATGACCATAACCAATAAAAATTATTAGAGCATTATTACAGATCTGGTTGCGAGGTAAGATTTTGACAGCATTTCAAACGTCTTCGTTTTCTCCAGAGCCCTTACCAGGTTCATGCGATCTCTTAACTCTGTAATGTCCCTCTCTCGTGATTGGATGATTCGTTTTATGTCATTGATTCGTGGGCCAAAATTTGCCAGCTCACTCTCCAACTTTGATTTCTCCTACAAAGACATACACTCATTTTGAAAAACACATTGTAACACCAATGACTTCATTAGATCTAAAAACCACCTGTATTTTTTATCTTGTAAAAGTTTCTGATTTTGATATCACTTCTTGACTGAGGTGTTGTTTCTCTGGTGTACCTGCATGTTCAAAGAGAGGTGGCGGGTTTTGGTCTGTTCAAGATCACTCTGAGAGTATTTCAGTCTCATCTGCAGCCCGTGAGCCTGAGACTGGACCTGTCTGAGCTCTGCCTCCTTTCTCTTTGCCTTCATTTGTTCCTGAGGAGACAAAAAATGTAAAACCAGCTTGTTAAAAAAATCATTTTACCTCCACTCAATAATTATGCCTTTATTTAACAAAATAATGAATTATGGTAGGCCTGCGCAATTATTACTTAGTCACTTGATCATGAAAGCATTCTGAGGTGCAAGTACATTCTCAGACTCTTCAGTGCTCTTCTTCATGAGCATTTGAGTGTGTGGTTAAAAAACAGCCTAGAGCACCATCTGCTGTTAAAAACTAAGCTCAGAATCGATTTGAGAGAGAATCGCAATGCATTCGGGAAATATCAGAATCGATTCATGAATCGTGATGCATTGATATATTGTCCCAGCCCTATTATTTGTATAAAATTGAAAGGTGCCCTAGAATTAAAAATTGAATTTATCTTGGCATAGTTAAATAACAAGAGTTCAGTACATGGAAATGACATACAGTGAGTCTCAAACTCCATTGTTTCCTCCTTCTTATATAAATCTAATTTGTTTAAAAGACCTCCGAAGAACAGGTGAATCTCAACATAACACCGACTGTTACGTAACAGTCAGGGTGTACGCCCCCAATATTTGCATATGCCAGCCCATGTTCAAGGAATTACACAAGGGCAGCCAGTATTAACGTCTGGATGTGCACAGCTGAATCATCAGACTAGGTAAGCAAGCAAGGATAATAGCGAAAAATGGGAGATGGAGCGATAATAACTGATGATATTTGTAAACTGTCTTTCTAAATGTTTCGTTAGCATGTTGCTAATGTACTGTTAAATGTGGTTAAAGTTACCATCGTTTATTACTGTATTCACAGAGACAAGAGCCGTCGTTATTTTCATTATTAAACACTTGCAGTCTGTATAATTCATAAATACAACTTCATTCTTTATAAATCTCTCCAACAGTGTAGCATTAGCCGTTAGCCACGGAGCATAGCCTCAAATTCATTCAGAATCAAATGTAAACATCCAAATAAATACTATACTCACATAATCCGACGCATGCATGCAGTATGCATGACGAACACTTTGTAAAGATCCATTTTGAGGGTTATATTAGCTGTGTAAACTTTGTTTATGCACAGTTTAAGGCAAGCGCGAGCTCCGGGGGCGGATAGCGCAAGCAATTAAAGGGGCCGCAACCTGAATCGGCGCATTTCTAATTATGCCCCAAAATAAAAATCTATGGGGTATTTTGAGCTGAAACTTCACAAACACATTCAGGGGACACCTTAGACTTATATTACATCTTGTAAAAAAACGTTCGATGGCACTTTTAAATTATCATGACAGCCCTAAATAAGAGAAAATCTTCAAGCTGTGTATGAAGTTTCCCTGTAGTTCTTTTGTGTGCCACCTTCAATTCCTCTGTTAGTTTCTCTTTCTTTTCCTTAAGTTTGTCCACAGCTTTCTCGTCCCAGCGTCGAGCCTTTGCTTTCAGGTCGCTAGCTCCTCCAGAGATCACACCTGACTTTTGGAAGAGAGTTCCATCCAGAGCCACGGTCTGTAAAGAAGCAAGACAGAATAGAAGATAAATAGTTCGAAAACGATATCCTTTGATATGTGCTTTATATTCAACTTATACTACATATTTAAACCTTATGACGGTATGGTCCTCCGAAGGCAATCCTGCGAGCGTCCTCCACATTCTCACACACTAAAGCATTCCCGCAGGCATACTGAAGGGCTTTCTTTATGTGTGGCGGCTCATAACGGATCACGTCGATCACCAGCTTTGCCCCCCGAAGCTCTCTAAGTTTCTCATCTGTGGGTTTCACCTTTAGGGAGAGAAGCATGTGTCCAGTGAATCACATTCCACTGGCCGCTCAATGCAGTTCAGCCTCCTTGATGGAAAATTTACCTCCAAATAGTCGAGAGGCAGAAAGGTCTCCGGTTCTCCTCTTTGCTCTTTAATGTACTGGATGCAATCTCTGCCCGTTTTCTCAGAGTCCACAATGATGGCGTCCATGTTTTTTCCCAGGACTTTGGTCACTGCAATCTGATATTTCTTCTGGGTGGGCTGGCATAAGTCAATCAGTCTGCCATACTGTTCAGACAAACATTTAAACATGAATGTTTAAATGGGACTAAAAAATACAATGAAAGCTCGTTGTGGACATCTTACAAGCCTTTGCTGCAAGCTTAAATTGAAAATGTGTCTATACATACAGCAACTCACCACTGAGCCGGGGTAAAGCCGTTTAATGCTTTCCATGATTTCAGCTTTGCGCTGCTGACGGCTGTTCTCCTGCCTGTCAATGCGAGCATCACCAAGTTGCTCCATCACCTGTAACAAGAATCATCACAGCAATGAAAACAAAAGTCTTGAATGATATTATGTGCCTAAGAGTATGAGTAAATCTGTGTTTTATTACTTGGTTTAACTCCATGTTTATCTCATCAATCCTTCTTTTGGCCAGCTCCACTTCCTCAGTCAGTTCCTCTTCCATACGCCTCTGTTCATCCAGAGACTGCCTGGTGAGATAAAAAAAGAGATGGGTCAAAAGTTTTCCATGACATGAAATTGAAGTGTGAAGCAAAAAAGTAAAACAAAACAACAAGTCACAAGAGAAAGACACTAGATAGGGACAAATTATAGAAAAGACATTGTTTATATATATATATATATATATATATATATATATATATATATATATATATATATATATATACAGACTATATTGCCAAAAGCATTGGGACACCCCTGTAAATCATTGAATTCTGGTGTTCCAATCACTTCCATGGCCACAGGTGTATAAATCAAGCACCTAGGCATACAGACTGCTTCTACAAACATTTAAGAAAGAATGGGTCGCTCTCAGGAGCTCAGTGTATTCAAGTGTGGTACCGTGATAGGTTGCCACCTGTGCAATAAGTCCATTCGTGAAATTTCCTCACTACTAAATATTCCATGGTCAACTGTTAGTAGTATCATAAGTGGAAGTGATTGGGAACAACAGCAACTCAGTCATGAAGTGGTAGACCATGTAAAATCACAGAGCGGGGTCAACGCATGCTAAGGCGCACAATGCGCAGAAGTCGCCAACTTTCTGCAGAGTTAATAGCTACAGACCTCCAAACTTTGTGTGTCTTTCAGATTAGCTCAAGAACAGTGCGTAGAGAGCTTCATGGAATGCGATGGATAAGTCTGGGTTTGGAGGTTGCCAGGAGAACGGTACTTGCCTGACTGCATTGTGCCAAGTGTAAAGTTTGGTGGAGGGGGGATTATTGTGTAGGGTTGTTTTTCAGGGGTTGGGCTTGACCCCTTAGTTCCAGTGAAAGGAACTCTTAATGCTTCAGCATACCAAGACATTTTGGACAATTTCATGCTCCCAACTTTGTGGGAACAGTTTGGGGATGGCCCCTTCCTGTTCCAACATGACTGCGCACCAGTGCACAAAGCAAGGTCCATAAAGACATGAGCGAGTTTGGTGTGGAGGAATTTGAATAGCCTGCACAGAGTCCTGACCTCAACCCGATAGAACACCTTTGGGTGAATTAGAGCGGAGACTGCAAGCCATCTTGCCAACATCACTGCCTGACCTCACAAATGCGCTTCTAGAAGAATGGTCAAAAATTCCCATAAATACACTCCTAAACCTTGTGGAAAGCCTTCCCAGAAGAGTTGAGGATGTTATAGCTGCAAAGGGTGGGTCAACTCCATATTAAACTCTACGGATTAAGAATGGGATGTCATTAAAGTTCATGTGCACGTAAAGGCAGGCGTCCCAAAACTTTTGGCAATATAGTATATATATATATATATATATATATATATATATATATATATATATATATATATATATATATATAATTTTTTTTTATTTTTATTTTTTTTTTTTTTTACAACATGAATATCTCACATTCCAAAAAAAAATCAGATTCTGGAGTTTAAACTTTTCATTTAATAATAATCTCTGAAACACCTGCTAGTTGCAATATAGTCCTCCAGCTTTTCAATGCGCTTCTGGTTTTCTTCGATCTCTCGAATCTTCTGCTTTATTTTGGCCTTTAATCCAAAGAAAGATATTTAAGAAATCTGTGTCTCACAAAAGCACAAAAGAAAATCATTTATAATCATTTCACATGTACCTCTGTCTCAATTTTCTTCCTCTCCTCTAGATCCAGTCTGTCCTGGTCGGCCTTTTGGTCCCTGTTAAACTTCTCTAGCTCCTGTGCCAAGGTAGCTGCCCGCTTACTGGCCTCCTCCTTCAGCCTGTGATACTGCTTCACCTGTGATAACAGTAAAGTGTAAAATGAAACACTGAAATTTATAAACATAGTTGCATTTTCATATTTCATGAGTACGGCTAACCTGGTTCTCCTCCAGTGTCAAATCTTGGCCTTGACTCTGCGCTTCCTCTTCCATCCGTTCCTCAAACTCCTGCCTCGCCATCTCCACGGCACCCTGCTCTCGGTCCAGTTCCTCTATGTCTGCCTTACGCTTCTTGTACATCTTCTGGGCATTCTGCAAAGACTTTCGAGCCACCTCAAGCTTCTTAATTTTATGGGCAGTGTTCTCCTTGGCCTTGATGTACTGTGGTCGTTTCTGATTCAGCTCAGCATCTTTCTCTCTAGAGGAGGTTAGATAAGTACTTCTTTAGCAAACTGTTACCATGAGTTATAGTTAGACTATCATATCTATAATACTTTAAGTTTTCAGTGGGGACTTTCAGTGTGTGTGTATATATATATATATATATATATACACACAGTACAGTCCAAAAGTTTGGAACTACTAAGATTTTTAATGTTTTTAAAAGAAGTTTCGTCTGCTCACCAAGGCTACATTTATTTAATTAAAAATACAGTAAAAAACAGACTACTTTCATAACCCCAAAAACCTACAAAAAAAAAAAAAATGCTTTATTTACTAGTTCTACAATTCATTTTACCCTGTGAGACTAACTAGTTTTTTGTTTGTTACAGGTTCCTCCTCAGAGTACCGAATCAACAATAAGGTGGTCGGGCTTTCAGAGTACAGCGAGGAACTGGAGAAACTGGGTATCCTTATTAAGGCCAGAAATTTTCTTGTGTTCCAGGTATGCATGCACATGATCTCTAGAATTATATTGTGTACTTTTTTTTCAGGATTCCTTGATGAATAGAAAGTTCAAAAGAACAGCATTTATCTGAAATACAAAGCTTCTGTAGCATTATACACTACCGCTCAAAAGTTTGGGGTCAGTAAGAATTTTTATTTTTATTTTTTTGAAAAGAAATTAAAGAAATGAATACTTTTATTCAGCAAGGATGCATTAAATCAATCAAAAGTGGCAGTAAAGACATTTATAATGTTACAAAAGTTAATTTCAGATAAACACTGTTCTTTTGAACTTTCTATTCATCAAATAATCCTGAAAAAAAATATTGTACACAAATATTTTGTACAATTGTACACATTAAATGTTTCTTGAGCAGCAGATCAGCATATTAGAATGATTTCTGAAGGATCATGTGACACTGAAGACTGGAGTAATGATGCTGAAAATTCAGCTTTGCCATCACAGGAATAAATTACTTTGTGAAATATATTCAAATAGAAAACAGTTATTTTAAATTGTAATAATATTTCACAATATTACTGTTTTTACTGTATTTTTAATTAAATAAATGTAGCCTTGGTGAGCAGACGAAACTTCTTTTAAAAACATTAAAAATCTTAGTGGTTCCAAACTTTTGGACTGTACTGTATATATATATATATATATATATATATATATATATATATATATATATATATATATATATATATACACACACACACACACACACACAAAAAACACATCACTCACTTTATCTCCTTCTCCACATTCTGCTGATCTCTCATCATTCTTCCCAGCTCTTTCTTCTTTTCCTTGAGCTCTTCCTCAACATGATCCATCTTCTTCCTGTCCTTCTCAATCTCACGGTTGCGCTGGGACAACTCTCGGTTCAGCTTCTCGATCTCCTCCTCATTATGGTAGAGTTTAAAGAGCTGTAACTGAACATGAGCCCTGACCACCTCATCCTTCAGTCTCTGGTACCTCTCAGCCTGAACAGAGAGCAAAAGTTTAAACAATAATGCATTATCACTGCAGAATTGTGGAGCAGTAAAATGTAAGTTTACCTCCTCTTTTTCCTGTTTGGCCTCTTTGCGCTCTGCTGCGATGTTCTTCTTACGATGATAGTTGAACTGTGTGTCTTCTTCGGCTTTCACCATCTCTTTCTTTCTGCGGTCATACTCCTGGGCCAGCTCACCAGAGCGGGAGATCTCCTCAAACAAAGCTGTCCTCTCTTTAGGATTCTTCATGGCTATTGACTCCACTGCACCCTGCACAAAAAAAAACAACACAGAAAAAAATCTATTTTACCTCAAACAGGCTATCTTATATTTTCTATCATTCTAGAGGTCATGTGCATGTATACCTGGAACACAAGAAAATTTCTGGCCTTAATAAGGATACCCAGTTTCTCCAGTTCCTCGCTGTACTCTGAAAGCCCGACCACCTTATTGTTGATTCGGTACTCTGAGGAGGAACCTGTAACAAACAAAAAACTAGTTAATCTCACAGGGTAAAATGATTTGTAGAACTAGTAAATAATGCAGTAAAAGTTTTTTTGTAGGTTTTTGGGGTTATGAAGTTGTATCAACTTTCAGGACTTTCAGTAATTTAGTAACTTTATTTTTAACATTTACCAATGATGACCCGTGTGAAAGTGCATTCCTCTCCATTTTCCTCACAGTACACCATGCTCACGAAGGCACGGTTGGCTGCTGGTTTTCCCACTGGTGCTCCATGGATGAGATCCTTCAGGGTTTTAACACGCAGGTTACTGGTCTTCTCTGCTAATACAAAACTGATGGCGTCCATCAGGTTTGACTTCCCTAAAGAGCAGGGATTTTGGGTATTGAGTTGGTGGCATGGTTTATAATTTGACATTTTCAACAAAGACTCTCGTGTTTGACTAAGGCTCATTTCATATCTAGCAAGTATCCTAAACAGTGCTCAAAGTAGGCTGGTATGGCCCGATATGCAGTACCGGCACTTCTATATTTTAATCTGTAACATATTTTTAATCTGTTCCCATCACTTTTTCTTGCGTACAGGTGTAGTGTACAGTTAACTGATAGTCGTTTTTTAAAACATCTTTTTAAACATATAAGAATGAATGTTAAGAATAACTTAATGTATAGCATCAAAAACAGAATTGAATATAGTAGCAAAAATAAATGATGAAGTCTTTGTTTTCTGATACCTACACATTAAATGTCTTATCTTCTTATGTCTCTTTGGTAAACAAATAGGCTACACATTTTTTACAATATATTATTTTTTATTAAAATGTATTAATATTTTATTATGATTTTAAGCATATAATATGAATGGATATTACGAACAGCTTAATATATGAGAGTTAGTAGCAAAATAAATGATGAATGGATGGCTTCCAAAAAAGTTTCTTAGTCTAATATGACCTACGAAAAGAAGAAAGAAAAACAGACGTTTTTTATATAAAAATCAACCTTTATGACATTAACTTGGCCGGCGTTGAAAAAACACCCAAATATAATAAATATTGACTGTTAAAAATATAACCATGGCGACTACATGTTAATGCAGTGTGCAGACTGGACCCATGCAGCAGCAGCTCTGCATCCCTGCAGTTCACTGCGCTGCATCAGCACCTGAGAGAACACTTACCTGATCCATTTGGTCCAATTATTGCTGTAAATTTGTGAAACGGTCCGATTATTTGGCGTCCCTTGTAAGATTTGAAATTTTCGATCTCGATCAGCTTTAAATACCCCATGCTGACTGATTTATCTCAGGAGAGGCGTGTCAGACTGATGCTCTGGAGAGTCTCTGTGGCGATGCGCTTCTTCTCCGGACGTTGACTGGAGCCAAACGGATTTAAAACGAGCTGGCAATTACATATGTAACATATCGTCTTTCAAAGGTTAAACCTCTGAAACTATAATAATCTGATAAAATATCATCTTAACACGAACTGAAATGAAGGTCCAGACGTGTACACGCCCCCTGTCTAGAGCAGAATGCAGGCAAAATAAAAGTCTCAGCCTACAGCTCGTTTAGAGTGAATTCAGGCCACCTTTTTGGTAGAGCATGTGAATCTGTACAGCAATATCAGCACTGTAAAGAGAGACAAATTGTTTTTATTTCATAGAATAATTAGACTATTTTGCATCTCATTTTGATGAAAAGACCATCAAGATATAATCCCAGCCTGTATAAATCCAGCCTCTGTTAAATGATTTGTCCTGAATATTACAAACTTATCAACATCACCTCAATGATTAAGCCACTCATATCTAAGACCATTTAAAGGAAGCTGCTGTTTATATATATATAAGTTTGAATCAGTGTTTTTTTAGTATCATTGAGATACTAACTGTATTATAGTTTTTATTAAAATTTTGAATAATATTTTTAATTAGCTTTTTTTTAGCTTAATTTTAAAGTTTCAATAATTTTATAGTATTTTTTTTTTAAATATGCCTATATAGTTTAGTTTTATATAGGCATTACTTAATTTTATTTCAGTTTTAGTTTTAGTTTAGTACATAAAGTTAAAGGTGATACAGAGGATCTTTTCGTTGACTGAGAAACCAAAGACTTGTTAGTGAGTTTTTGAAATGAGCGCATGCGTAAGAACAACCCCCCCTCCTTCACAGCTCATTTTGAGGGAACGCCTCCCAAAACTCATGCACGAGTATTGGAACACGAGTGTTTACCACCGGCATTCACTGTGTCGTGTTAGTGTTATTAATATTATTCCTTTCAGTGCACCTAATAAATAGTCTTTTATCAGTTAGTAAAGACAGTTTCAAGTAATATTGCAAAAATGTATAAGACAAAACATCCTATTTAACACCTTTAATGGAAATGAGAAAAGTTGCCTTGGTAATTATTGAATTAATTTTCTTTAATGTTATATTTTATTTCAGTTAAATAATTTTTTTTATGGTTTTAGATTAGTTAACTGTAATAACCCTGGATTGTAAACATAAATAATTAAATTTTAACATGAATAAATTATGTCTGTCAAACATATCCCATAACGTTGCTACTGAATGTGCGCCACAGACCGTGCAACAGTTACCATGGCAACACCAAACTGCGTTTCAAACACAACAGGAGAGTTGACACACCGTCGTTCGTCGAACACAACTAATATTCATCAGTAAAGTTTTATATTTTGACATTTTATTATATGACAGATCATGTACAAGGTTGATTTGCCAGTGGATGAGTCTGTGCAGCAGGCGGTGGAGCGGCGTCGAGCCGCAGAGGCTGAGCGCAAGAGACGAATATTTAACACCAGAAACCGAGTGATCGGCGTGGACCTGCGCGCGCTCCACAAACAGCAGGAGGAGAAACGGGAACGACTGGAGATGGAGAAGCAGCGAGACATGGCTCATGGTACGACACACAACTTTTGCAGGTTGTTTGTCTCTCACTACTTATGTACTGCATCAAAACAGAAAGTTTAAGCATTAAGTAATTATTTTTATAAACTAACGTATATTTGAGTGCTTCTCCTGCTTCCATTTATCAGCCACAGTCAGATAGAAAAACAATGGTCTGTGAAATGCAGAATTGATCTGTTATTTGTTATTCAGATCTCTTGCGCTTATCTCTGGATGAAACGACACTGCAACAGAAAAAAGAGGAGGAGGAGTTGCGAAGAGAGCTGGCGCGGGACTTGATACAGTATCGAGCGATACATCAACGTGCTGAGGACAGTCGTGATGCAGATATCAATTATGACCGACAGGAGGCGCCAGATGCCAGCATTTCTGTCTCGGACTCAGCATTGGGACCGGCCAGTATGCAAGTGTTTTTGGTAAGCAACAAATGACATGGACATGAACTTTTCCATTAGCATTTTAGTTTATAATTTATATTTGATTTTGAATGTGTAAGGAAAATATTTATTTGTTAACTATTTTAGTTTTTTTGTAACTTTTATGCACCTGTTAGCTTTTTGTAGCTAAATAGTCCTATGGTGTAACAAATGAAAGTTCTAATATTTGATGTAGTCTCTCAATTAAAACAGACTGAATAATAATTCTATAATAGAAAATAATTGTTTAATCAGAAATATAGCATGTCACACTGCAGGACACCGCTACTCTATGAATATGTTTATTCACATTCGGTCAGGGAGAAGGAATTAATGAGAATGAAAAGAAGAGAGCTCAGATGGAGATGAACGAAAGAAACCTGAGAGCTCAAAAGGAAGAGAGAGAGAACCAAGAAAGGGAACAGAAAAACAAAGGTAAACAGATAATATTATATCCCATTAAGCCTTGTAACGCTAAAATAGAAAGGACGGTAATGTAAGTATATTTCACCGTGGTTAGTAGCAAAGGTGCACAAAGGATCTGAGCATGCATATTATATCTGTGTTTGTGTGTGCAGAGCTGCTAACCGACAGGGAGTTGGTGGAAAAAGACCTCAGGGCAGTGCAGCTGAATGCCCTGGAGGAGGAGTGCAAAAGAGTGGCCCGCATTGCACTCAGTCATTATAATCAAGCTCAGGTATTACCTCACCACTAAACTAATATGCACAATCGTTTGTGTTTATTTTTAGTAGATTAGGAAAACGTTAACCTGTTAACTGTCACCCTCATGTTGAGCATAGATCTAAACTTGTAATTCATGAATGCTTCGTAATACAGACCTAAGGTTGGTCTTGTTTTAAAAAATAATGAAAATGTGAAAACATTCTAGAAGTCCCAGTTACACATCCTCCATTTATTTACTATAGTAATAACAGTAAATTATGCATAATTACAAGCAACTAACCCCAAACCAAACCCTAACCTTAAAGGGATAGTCCACCCAAAAATGAAAATTCTGTCATCATTTACTCACCCTCAAGTTGGCACCATTGATTTCCATAGTATGGAGAAAAAAAAATGGTGCCCCACAACTGTTTGGTTACAAATATTCTTCAAAATATCTTCCTTTGTTGTTCAGCAGAATAAAGAAATTGCCAACAGAGTAGTATGTCCAAATACATAGCATTCGAAAAAGTAGGCGTAAAGTCCCGGATGACCTACTTCTTCTGCCGAGATTCTATAGTGCGCATTCGATGGACACTTTACTATCCCATGAGGCTATGGGAGAGGATTTATGAATGGCAGTGAAGCAACGCAACTGACGCTAGTAGGTCACGTCACAGTAACAACATGGCGGATATTGTACGTCCAAATTTCATTCTTACTACTGGCATTCATATTAGAACGTCCTTTTTTTTTAAAGGGGTGGTTAAATGTGATTTCACTTTTTTAACTTTAGTTTGTGTGTAATGTTGCTGCTTGAGGATAAACAGTATCTGCAAAGTTACAGCACAAAATGAAATACCATTCATAAACGTCCTTTAAAAGCCGCGCACACACTTAACGATTGTAAGGCCGATTATGAATGTAAATTGATACTTATGACTGGTCGCGCTCAAACGCGCTTACAGTCGGTGTTCAAATTCCATGTGTAAGTATATAAATCTGCTTCAGTCGCAGGAAACAATCGCTGTGTGTTGAGCACAGTCTTAGAATGTTTTAGCTAGACGTTAAATGGCCGGCTTTTAAAAGCCGCGATTGCGATTGACCCTCTTCATCTGGGTCTAATTCGGGTTCAATTTGATACAGCAATATAGACGCTATTTACATTTTGACTGAAGCAACGGATGGTAAGGGGCGTGTCGTTTCCGGACGCTTCAGCGAATCACGATGGCTCTGGATACACTGGGCCAGCTAAACAATCTAAGCACATTGCGTATTTCGGAGGGAGTGGCTTCATAGAAGCAGGAAGTCAAACGAGCAGTTCATATGACAGTGGAAACAGAGGTGTAGAATAAACTTAATATATAAATATATGAAAAATACAGCATTTTCAAAAAAAACGAAGCATTAAGAAAACTGCGCCCCAAGAACACAATAAAGTCTAGAAAAAAAACACTTAACCACCCCTTTAAAACTAGCAAAGTAAATTCAAATGAAGTACCTACTCAGACAATATGTGATTTTGGATGCAGCGCATGATTTTCTTTCTTCTGTGGAACAGAAGTATTGAAGAATGTTTATACTGCTATTTTACAAAATACTACAAAAGCATATAGTGAGTTTAAAGCTCCAAAAAGGGGAAAAATAGGTAAAATCACACAGAATCATTGCCTTAAGGTGTAATTGACCCTTCGCTGGGAGTTTGATTGACAGGCGATCTAACCAATCATAATGCCAAATCTGCTGTTATATCCGACAAAGCAGTCAGGGGAGTTAGTAAATTAACGTAGATGGACTTGAACTTGAAAAACTGTGTGTATTCACATCTTTCTGCGGTTGAAACAACATTCCTTCTGATGTTCTTTCATGTTTATTTGATGCTATAAATTAACTAGTAGGAAGAGATGATCGGTTCACGAGGCGCTTGAACTGAGGTGATCTGTCACGACACATTAAAGGGTTAGTTCACCCAAAAATGAAAATTATGTCATTCGAAACAAAAGACTTGAAGCAGTGTTTTGAAATCGCCCATCACTAGATATTGTTGAAAAGTCGTTATTTAGTTTTTTTTGGTGCACAAAAAGTATTCTCGTCACTTTATAACATTAAGGTTGAACCACTGTAGTAAAACCTTTCTGGGCACTGAAAGTGTAAATTAACTGGCTGGCAATAGAGGCCTCACTGAGCCATTGGATTTCATTAAAAATATCTTAATTTGGGTTCCGACGATGAACAAAGGTGAAGAACGGGTGTAGAACGACATGAGGGTGAGTAACTAATGACATTATTTTCATTTTTGGGTGAACTAACCCTTTAAAGAGCCACAAAATGGTGTTTATTGTTTAAACTTAAAATTGAAAAATTACAATATTTGAAATTTGAGACTTTGTTTCATACCAAAAGTAATATGCTCTGTCTCGTCTATTGACGCGTTGTCAGTGTACTCTTTGCTCCGCAATGTATTTTTCACTGCGTGAGAACTTGATGTGTGGCGTGAGAGCGCCATGGCCTGTCGAAAATAGCAACAGTAACTAAAGGGGGCAGGTCTTTGCAAATAGTCAATTGAGGTCAATATGCGCAAACACGGGGTTGAAATGACATGTGGGTGAGTAATCATGACAGAATTGTCATTTCGAAAACCCACAATGGCACCATAGATCTTTGAGGTGAAAGGTCGAGGTAACATCTGACCTCCCTTTGCAGGCGGAGGAGAGGATGGAGAAGGAGCGACAAGAGAGAATGAGGAGAGAGGGAGAGGAGCTGGCAGAGGTACGGTACACAGTGACCTCTGACCTCCTGACAGAACGACCAGAGGCTGCAAAGAGAATAGCAGAATCCTCAGCTGAGGGTCCACGAGTCCTGACCGACCGCTGGAAGGGCATGACGCCACAGCAGATCAGCGATATCCGCAGAAAGAGAGACGAACAGTGCTTTGAGAAAGAGGTTAAGATCCTGCACTGACATGTGCCTTTTGAGCATGCATTTATTGTCATCATAAAAGTAATCCTCTTTTCTCTCTTTCCAGAGACTGAGAGAGATGGAGAGGCAGAGAGATATGGCCTGGGATTACCATCTGACAGAGCAGGTCAGACAGCAGGAGAGAGAGGAGACAAGAGACAAGGAGCTGCAGAGAGAGAGGAGAGTTCAGCTTGATAAATACAATCAACAGCTGGCACGAGAGCAGCAAGCGCAGTGAGTGCCACGTTCATAAAAACAAAAAAAACTGCAGGACACAAGCAGAATGAATACAACTGAACAATCAAGAATACTAAAGTCAACATAAAATGTTCCAGGTGTACAATTCACCACTGCACATTATTCCAATGTTTCTGTTATCTTTAATCTAAATGAAATAACTTGCTCCTCTCCAACACCTTTCATTTTTGGCTGATGTCAGCTAGACCGCAAGTTATCTACAGTAATAGTCAAATAATTATTTTAGGCTATACTGTGGTTGGTAATGCAAGCTTTCCAATATATTGTAATGCCAATAATTGGGTTTCACAATCAAAAGTCCCATCCTGCATTTTTTCTTGTTGAATATTCTGTTTGACTTTATACACTACTGTTCAAAAGTTTGTGGTCAGTAAGATATTTTATTAAGTTAATACTTTATTAAACTATAATGCATTAAATTGATCAAAGGTGACAAATATTTTTATTTCAAATAAATGCTGTTCTTTTGAACTTTCTATTCATTAAATAATCCTGAAAAAACTTTATCATGGTTTCCACAAAAATATTAAGCAGCACAACTGTTTTCTACGGCACCCCTGAAGGGACATGGTGAAGGAAAAAAATGAGATGGAAGAAAAATTGTGCGTTCTCTCGCAAATGTTTTGCGTTCCCTCGCAAAAAAACGATTGCATTCTGCAGAGAAACTTTGCGTTCGCTTGCAAAGAGCTCAAATGGTTTTGCGGGTGAACGCAAAGTGTCTTAGGGAACGCAGAACGTTTTGCAAGAAAATGCTAAATTTATCCAGGGAACGCAATGGTTTTGCTAGCAAACGCAAAACTTCTCGGGGGAACGCAATGGTTTCATGAGCAAATGCAAAGTTTCTCGGGGGAATGCAATAGTGTTGCTAGCAAAACCAAAATTTCTAGGCAGAACACAAAACGTTTTGCGAGCAAACACAAAATTTTGGGGGGGAACGAAATGGATTTGCTAGCAAACAAAATTTCTTGGGGGAATGCAGTGGTTTTGCAAGCAAATGCAAAGTTTCTCAGGGAAACGCAATGGTTTTGTTAGCAAACGCAAAATTTCTCGGGGGAACGCAATGGTTTCATGAGCAAATGCAAAGTTTCTCGGGGGAATTCAATAGTGTTGCTAGCAAAAGCAAAATTTCTAGGCAGAACACAAAACGTTTTGCGAGCAAACGCAAAATTTTGGGGGGGAACGAAATGGTTTTGCTAGCAAACTAAATTTCTTGGGGGAATGCAATGGTTTTGCAAGCAAATGCAAAGTTTCACAGGGAAACGCAATGGTTTTGCTAGCAAACACAAAATTTCTCGGGGGAACGCAATGGTTTCATGAGCAAATGCAAAGTTTCTAGGGGGAATGCAATGGTGTTGCTAGCAAAAGCAAAATTTCTAGGCAGAACACAAAACGTTTTGCGAGCAAACGCAAAATTTCTTGGGGGAATGCAATGGTTTTGCAAGCAAATGCAAAGTTTCTCAGGGAAACGCAATGGTTTTGCTAGCAAACGCAAAATTTCTCGGGGGATCACAAAACGTTTTGCGAGCAAATGCAAGATTTCTTGGCGGAACGCAATGATGTTGCTAGCAAACAAAATTTCTTGGGGGAATGCAATGGTTTTGCAAGCAAATGCAAAGTTTCTCAGGGAAACGCAATGGTTTTGCTAGCAAACGCAAAATTTCTCGGGGGAACACAAAACGTTTTGCGAGCAAATGCAAAATTTCTCGGGGGAACGCAATGGTGTTGCTAGCAAAAGCAAAATTTCTAGGCAGAACACAAAATGTTTTGCGAGCAAACGCAAAATTTCTTGGAACGAAATGGTTTTGCTAGCAAACAAAATTTCTTGGGGGAATGTAATGGTTTTGCTAGCAAACGCAAAATTTCTTGGGGGAACAAAACGTTTTGCGCGCAAACGCAAAATTTCTTGGGGGAGCAAAATGTATTTGCTAGCAAACAAAATTTCTTGGGGGAATGCAATGGTTTTGCAAGCAAATGCAAAGTTTCTCAGGGAAACGCAATGGTTTTGCTAGCAAACACAAAATTTCTCGGGGGAACGCAATGGTTTCATGAGCAAATGCAAAGTTTCTAGGGGGAATGCAATGGTGTTGCTAGCAAAAGCAAAATTTCTAGGCAGAACACAAAACGTTTTGCGAGCAAACGCAAAATTTCTTGGGGGAATGCAATGGTTTTGCAAGCAAATGCAAAGTTTCTCAGGGAAACGCAATGGTTTTGCTAGCAAACGCAAAATTTCTCGGGGGATCACAAAACGTTTTGCGAGCAAATGCAAGATTTCTTGGCGGAACGCAATGATGTTGCTAGCAAACAAAATTTCTTGGGGGAATGCAATGGTTTTGCAAGCAAATGCAAAGTTTCACAGGGAAATGCAATGGTTTTGCTAGCAAACGCAAAATTTCTCGGGGGAACACAAAACGTTTTGCGAGCAAATGCAAAATTTCTCGGGGGAACGCAATGGTGTTGCTAGCAAAAGCAAAATTTCTAGGCAGAACACAAAATGTTTTGCGAGCAAATGCAAAATTTCTTGGAACGAAATGGTTTTGCTAGCAAACAAAATTTCTTGGGGGAATGTAATGGTTTTGCAAGGAAATGCAAAGTTTCTCAGGGAAACGCAATGGTTTTGCTAGCAAACGCAAAATTTCTCGGGGGAACAAAACGTTTTGCGAGCAAACGCAAAATTTCTTGGGGGAGCAAAATGTATTTGCTAGCAAACAAAATTTCTTGGGGGAACGCAATAGTTTTGCAAGCAAATGCACAGTTTCTCAGGGAAACGCAATGGTTTTGCTAGCAAACACAACATTTCTCGGGGGAATGCAATGGTTTTGCAAGCAAATGCAAAGTTTCTCAGGGAAACGCAATGGTTTTGCTAGCAAACACAAAATTTCTCGGGGGAACGCAATGGTTTCATGAGCAAATGCAAAGTTTCTAGGGGGAATGCAATGGTGTTGCTAGCAAAAGCAAAATTTCTAGGCAGAACACAAAACGTTTTGCGAGCAAACGCAAAATTTCTTGGGGGAACGAAATGGTTTTGCTAGAAAACAAAATTTCTTGGGGGAATGCAATGGTTTTGCGAGCAAATGCAAAGTTTCTTGGGGGAATGCAAAACATTTGTGAGAGATGGAAAAAGCATTGACTTGTTATGTTTCCTCCCATCTCATACTTTTTTCCACCATCATGTCCCTTTAGGGGCTCCGTAGTTTTTAACATTAATAATAAGAAATGTTTATTGAGCACCAAATCAGCATATTAGAATGATTACCGAAGGATCTCATGTCACTGAAGACCAGAGTAAATTATACAAAAATTAATTGCATTTAAAAATAATTATATAATAAAGACATTTTAAATTTTATTTAAATATAATATTTTAAATATAATTTAAATACAACATAATATATTCTTGAATACAGTTGTTTAAATTCTAATATTTATTTATACTGCCTATCAAATAAATGCAGCCTTGGTGAGCATAAGAGACTCATTCAAAAATTTGACTTTTGAACATCAGTGTACGTTACATTACAGAAGAAAAATTTTAAAGTTCATTTTGACAGTAACACCAAAAATGAGTTCCTAATAAAAAAATACTATTTTGTGTGAATGTAAATTCTAAGTAAATTCTAGTTTTAATAATTGTATAATAATGCTAGTAGCTATTAGAGAATGTTTAGAAATTTTTTTTTGTTCTTGTTTTTTCAGCCAACACTACCTGGACAGGCAGCTGTACACAAACCGTCCTACAGTTCAGTACTTCACCCAGTTCAACACAAGCTCTCGATAAAGCAGCCTCCCATTCCATCCTTCTGCTGCACAAGAAATAAAGTCTTACTGAGTTTCAAATCACTGTATATGTTTGACATTGATAAATTGGACTTTTATAGGTATCATAGTGATGTATTTTCACATAAACAAACAACTGTAGATGATTCCATTGATTTTATTTAAGAAGTATTTACTTGCACTGGCTGATTGGTAATGCAGATACAATAGCAAAATTCATATCTAGATAACGTATCCCGCCCTTACTGACCCCTTCAGTCCACAAACACCACAGGGGAATGTGACCAATACAGTCCCACAGCCTCATTCATCTGGTCCTTCATTTATTTTCACATCATATGCAGTAACAAACAGAACATACAAGAGGAATAAGAGACTATTATGTCAAGCTTATTTATGCATTAAGCCTACAGTTTAAGATGCATTATGAGCTTGAATGCGTACATTTGACAAGTAACAACAGAAACGGCAACGTTTGTTTGCTAGTCAAGCTTTAAATTGTGCCCTCCCACCCAGTTTTACTTGCAGTAGCAGAGGGCAGTATAGTGGATATCCGAGTTGATTCGCCTCAACACACAGTCAAGACACTGACAAAATACACAAGTCGTCTAGCAGCAGTTCAGTTGAATATTGAGTTGAATATAATTTGCATCACTTCCCCTTCCTGTAAGAAAATAGATCTCTAAGAGACTTTTGTCCTGAGTGTGTCTGTACAGCTTTTGTGAGGGAGGCTGACACAGTTCGAGCAGTCTGGCCCCCACAGCTATCCCAGAGGGCTGGGAATCACTGCAAAAGCCCGCCGCAAGACAGTGGTCTCAAAGATCTGAGTCAGCACGCTTCTATTGCTCCCTGGAAGTGTGTGTGTGTGTGTGTGCAGTGTGCAAAATAAGATGACTGCGTCCTTCCTCTCGCACTGCCTCTGCAGCGATAGATTCTAATCAGATACGCACAATACTGCCATTCTTCAGCACTCGGGGAAACTATAAGCGCAATCATGTTTTGCCGGTAGCTTCAATTAGCTTTTTTTTTTGTCTCTTTTATCCAATCAGCTTTTTTTTTTTCAGAACCTGCAACATTTATTTATCAAAGGACTTTTTCTTAGTTTTTTAAAACTATGCACTACTCATCTACCACACTCAAATCACAACTAACAAGTTACTTTAAAGTTAAAAAAAGTTACAAAACTCAAAATTTCAAAACCTAAAACAATCAACAAGACACATAGTTTTCAACATCATAACAAACAATCTTTTGGGCTATATTTACATTCATCTGGAAATTAAGAGTTTTTTTTTTTCCCTGTGCCCCTCTCTTGAGAAATACCAGATGTGCCATAGATTCTCTCAGTGCTATATTCTGCTATATTTGTTTATCAATTGTCAAATCAAATGAACCAAAAAGCAAAAAGAGAACAAATGCTATTTGGTATACTGGTATGGAAGAATTCCCACCCAAACAAAGCATACATTCTGTGTAATAAGACACAAGCCAATACATGATTGCATTTTATGTAACCAAACTAAACTGTGAGTGTGACGTACTCTCTCACAACCCTATCTAACTCAATACGACCTCAAAACTACGCACCTTGCGTGTGTATTCTTATGGCTTTACACCAACAGGACTGCAAGAGAGAATCGATCAATACAGTTTAATACAATGCAGAAAACAAGGATTAGAAAACACAGACACATACAGAGAGGGAGAAATAAATATGAGAGATGGTGGTGGTGGTGATGTTGATGTAGGCAGGCACAGGAACCGATGGAGATGAAAGAGATTATTAATACTGTATTTGGCTAAATTGATAGATGCTTATATGTACAGCTTGCTATAAACGATCTTATGTCGTAGAGTCATTGCATCTCATGTATTTACAGTATGGAACTCTATAATTGTAACTGAGGGGATGCCGATATGTATCTTCCATTGAATCATGACAATATTACAACAAATCAATGTACAGATGACTTAAAGGTGCCGTAAGCAAATTTTATGGAATGAAAGAAAATGGAAGGTGGGGGATTGGTTCTATCCATCTGCAGTTGACTGTAAGTAAGGGGTGGGGTTTAGGCGGACTAAAAGGCTGCTTCACTGGAAGATACATTATTAGATTTTGATTTAAAAAAGTTGGCAAAAAAATTATTCTGTCCGAATACATTGCGAATTTCGATGGAGAAAGATGTTTTTAGTAGCATACCGAATTTTGGCCCCCTTGACAAATTATTACCCCCCTCGTTGAAGTCGCTACCTGATTGCCTAATCCTAACCCCGCCCTTAATCCTAACACCGCCCTCACACCAACTCCTATTACTAGGGGGCTAAAATTCTGGCAGGGGGTCGAAATTCGGCACAGCAACGGCATCTACCAGCAGGGGCTAATGGGTCCAAGCTAACAGTGCTAATCTTTATAGGGTGGGGTTTTGGAAAAGGGGGCGTGGCTAAGTCAGAAGTTTCTTGATAGCTAACATCGCTTACAGCACCTTTAAAACATGACACAAAAGTGAATCTTGCGTAAAAAATAAATAAATTAATAATAAAAAATTAATTATAAAAATGGTTCAGGCAAGTCTTCAAAGAATAAACAAAATGGTAGAGACGCACAAAACACAGTAAGTTGATTAAACTTCGATTAAGGCCCTCAGCTTCTCTCTTCTCTCACACCCTTCTCCCACAACGCTTCTTTATTGACTAACAGGTGAATCCGACTCCATTTTGATTTTTCATCTGCCACAGGAGCTCAGCGTATGCTTTATTTTTCACCGGATTATCAAAGAAGTCTCTTCTGGAGATGTTCTTGTCACGTCTATATAACTGTAAACGGCTATAGCCTATTTTATATCGCAAAATGAGAGATAATATCTGTAAACAACGAGCATGGCAGTCTATTTGTTATATGTCTGTCGAATGTTTTCCTCTGGCTGTGTTAAAAGTGTTGTGTTGGTCCAATTACGTCTGAAGTAAGTTCCAGCAGTGGATCTGGTAGGTTTTCTTGGCATCTGTTGTGTGTGTAGGTCTCATTATTGTGGGTTTTCGATTATTTGGTTAATCATGAGCGGTTGCAACAGGTGGGCACATGTGTGAATCCACGTTTGGTCTCGGGCTCGCCCGGCTAGTCAAGGAAGCCGGCGGAGTTGGGCAGGCCGAGGTGGGAGATGGCTGTGGCAGGATTTAGAGGGGAACTTTCTAGAGTCTCAGGGTCAGGAACGTCACGGACGCCGCTGCTCTGACTGGCCAGCGACTCGTCCATGAGGACCTCGGTCTGCACGCTGTTGCTGTTGGCGTAGTCATCTAGAGCATCATCGGTACATAGTTTACTGTCCTCGCACAGAGACGGCTGACTGGCCGTTCGCTTCTCCTCGATGTCACTGCGCAAAAGGGGGGAGGGGAAGGGGGGAGAAATACACATAAAGCTACAAATATATACCAAGTGCAACATCAAAAAGGTACATCAAGAATGCCACTCTGTGCATGCAACGGAAAGTATTGAGAAAGCCTTGCATGCAAAACAAACGGCGCCACTGCAAAGCATACCTCTCCAGAGATCTGTAAATCATTGGGAAGAGCATTTAGGAGAGAAAGAAAGAACATAAGAAACAAGGAAAGGAAATTTCTGCAATAATATTTCAAACTTCACCACACCTGTACTCTCCAAAACCCTCATTATTCATCGGCCGAGCTTCAGAATCTATCTGGCCTTCTTCTTTCTCTTTAACTGTAAGAAGATCAAAATTCAGGGATATTTCCAGGTAGTGTCAGGCGACTAATCGCTTATTAGATGGTTAAATTGATTAGAATGGTGTGTGTGCTGTTGCAAGTGTATTTTACCTGAGTATTTTCCACCTTTGCTTCGTTTTATGAAACATAGAATGAGCAGTACCAGCAGCAACAGCACAAGGGCGCTGATGAGTCCAATGAACCAGCTTTCGGTCACAAACCCATCACGTTTCTCCATGACTACTTAAGCAGAGGGGGGAAATGCTGTTATGAATTTCTTGACTCTTTGTTTTATATCAAAGGCATAGTTCACCCAAAAATAGAAATGCTGTCATTACTCTCCGTCATGTCGTTCCAAACCTACATTAGCATTCATTACCTTTTTTCTCTTTCTTTTAATGAATACTTTTATTCAGCAAGGACGCAGTAAATGGATCAAAAGTGACATTTATAATGTTACAAAAGATTTCTAATTCAAATAAATGCTGTTCTTTTGAACTTTCTATTCATTAAATAATCTAAATGTATTAAAGAAAAAATGTATATGAAGAAAAAAAATGTATCATGGTTTCCACAAAAATATTAAGCAGCACAATCAGCATATTAGAATGATTTCTGAAGGATCATGTAAGACTGGATTAATGATGCTGAAAATGCAGCTTTGCCATCAAAGGATTAAATAGCATTTTAAACAGTTATTTTACAACATTTCACAATATTACTGTTTTACTGTATTTTTGTTTAAAGGTGCCCTTGATTCAAAAATTGAATTTACCTTGGCATAGTTAAATAACAAGAGTTCAGTACATGGAAAAGACATACAGTGAGTCTCAAACCCCATCGTTTCCTCCTCCTTATATAAATCTCATTTGTTTAAACGACCCCCGAAGAACAGGCGAATCTCAACATAACACCGACTGTTACGTAACAGTCGGGGTGTACGCCCCCAATATTTGCATATGCCAGCCCATGTTCCCAACATTATGAAAGGCATTAGACAAGGGCAGCCAGTAACGTCTGGATGTGCACAGCTGAATCATCAGACTAGGTAAGCAAGAACAACAGCGAAAAATGGCAGATGGAGCAATAATAACTGACATAATCCATGATAGCATGATATTTTTACTGATATTTGTAAATTGACTTTCTAAAAGTTTCGTTAGCATGTTGCTAATGTACTGTTAAATGAGGTTAAAGTTACCATCGTTTCTTACTGTATTCACGGAGACAAGAGCCGTCGCTATTTTGATTTTTTAAACACTTGCAGTCTGTATAATGCATAAACACAACTTCATTCTTTATAAATCTCTCCAACAGTGTAGCATTAGCCGTTAGCCACGGAGCATATAGCCTCAAACTCATACAGAATCAAACGTAAACATCAAAATAAATACTTTACTCACATAATTCGAAGCATGCATACAGCATGCATGACGAACATCTTGTAAAGATCCTTTTGAGGGTTATATTAGCTGTGTGAACTTTGTAAATGCGCTGTAATATAGTTGACAGCTCGTGTGGCAGGGAGCACGCGATTTAAGGGGGCGGCGCCGAGTGTAAATCAGTGCATTGTTAATGATGCCCCAAAATAGGCAGTTAAAAAAATTAATTTAAAAAAATCTATGGGGTATTTTGAGCTGAAACTTCACAGACACATTCAGGAGACACCTTAGACTTATATTACATCTTGTGAAAGAACGTTCTTGGGCACCTTTAAATAAATACAGCCTTGTTAAGATACTTTTTTTCAGAAACATAAAAAAAATTAACATTATATTCAATTATAAATTATAAACTTTTGAACCATAGTGTATATTTAGCTTTTTCAATGAACAAAAAAAGTGGAATTTTGAAGAATACTCTCCGTAGTGACCATGTCTGTCAAGCTCCAAATCAAGCAATAGTCATCTGGGCCACATTTATTATACTTTTAGGGTGTTACTTGTTCTTTTTGAAGCTTGAAAGATACTATGAAAATCACAGTATGGAAAATATTACACAAATTTACTTAAAAAACATCTTAAGTTTGGAACAAGATGAGGGTAAAGAGAGTAACTGAAGACAGTTTTCATTTTTGGCTGTACTATCCCATTAAGGTTACAAGAAAACATCATCTGCACTCCATTTTCCAGTCCAAAAGCTTATCTTCAAGGGTGTTCATGAAAGCTCTTCAGTGGTCTGGACATATATAGCACATCAGTACAATTTATTATAAAAAGCATTAAGAGGGCTGTTTTGTGATTACATGTTCCAGCTGTCTGGATCTTATCTGTCCAGATAGTCTTGTTTCCCAAGTCAATCCGCAGGTGGTACTGGGATCCGGGCTGGAGCCCCTGCAGCGTGTAGAAAGACTGAGAGCTGTTTACTTTTTCAGAGTGCTTCCATTTGCCTTTGCCTGGACAGAACACAATACAATATAAATCAAAACACACTCGTTTGTATTCTCTCTCAGGTACTGAAAGGGTAGAGGCACTAACTAACTAAACTAAGAGAACAGGTAATAAAGCTGCTACTTCCTGATTTGCTATTCGATGAATGAGCTTGTGTTCAATCATTCTCAATCACATCCTGTCTATACGGCACGTACCATCCCCTCTCAGGTAATGAATAACGAATCCCACGTTCCGCTGTCTTTCTTTCGACAGCCAGGTCAGGTTGACGGATGTCTCTCCAATCGATAAGCTGATGTTGGAGGGTGGACCTGTTTACACACAGAAACAAAACAAGTCACACTTAGATGCACTTAAATATGATATTCGTTTGTTAAACAAATTTGTTTGTTCCAATAAAAATCAATGTATTGGCTGTGATTGTGTCCAGTGTTGGGGGTAACCAAAGACTATAGAATAACACAAGACGTGTCACTCATATTGTCTTGAATGGGAGAAAGTGTAACGCACAATATGGCGGAATAAGTCCCGCCTTCTAAATAAGAGCCAATCGCCGACTGGTAAAGTCATCGCGTCACTGCAGCGGCCGTTAGAAGTCTATGGTTAGAAGCACCGGTTTCTATAGAAACAGTCAGACGCGCGCCTCCGAAATGAGGCACAAGAGACGTGCATTTAGGACTGCGCATGCGCATTAGCTTGATCCAGCATAAAAATACAGGTTTTTTTGTCATGATTCGAGCATTTGGAAAAAAAAATATGAGACAGTTGTTGTCAGATTTCATTGGTGATTTCAAATATGAAATTTAATCGAAAGCTTGGCAAACAGCTTTGGAGCTGCATGATGCCCAGGATGCCCGAGAGGCGTTTCAAAGATGGCCGCCGAGTGAAATGACTTGTCTTAAAGGGACTTTGGGGTAACGCATTACAAGTAACAAAATATCTGAGTTACTTTTTCAAATTAGTAACCCAAGTTACTTTGTTTTCCCATTTATTGACTGACATCTCTTCAGAATACTCAGAATAATACTCCAGAGAATAATACTTAAGAGAAAGAGTATGCAGGACAATGCATTAAATAATACATTTCTTGTCCTGCAACCTATTCTTTTACAATCCAGAACAGCAGCACAGCTGAATGGTTTGATTGAGCTGCACTCTCTACAGTAGGCTACAGCTGTGAATTTGCATTTCCTTTAGCCTGAGGCTTATTCATTTCACTTTTGCCATTTTTTTGTAAAAAAAAAAAAAAAACACAAGCAAGCCCAGCCCAGGTGAGAAAAAGTAACGCAAAAGTAACAACGCATTACTTTCCATAAAAAGTTACCAAGTAATTCAATTATCTACTTTTTTAGGGAGCAATGCAATAATGTAATGCATTACTTTTAAAGGTAACTTTTCCCAACAAAGATTGTGTCACTTTCACAAATGTTAAATGTGGACACATAAATTACTTGTCGCTAGAAATGTGTCGCATCATGTCTGGTCAGGACATAGTGTTTGAAATGTGTGTGAAAACATTCCATCATCAAGTAAAACCCCTCAAAACGCATGTGCAGTTACAGCAGATACAACTCCAGATAAATCATTCAGTGATCAGTAAAGTGTTTGACCTCCATCCAGTGTGGTAGCTCCCTCCCTAATGATTGGCAGTCCTTCTCCGGCAGCCGTGTATCCCCGCAGGTAGAAGCGGTAACGGCTGCGAGGGTCCAGCTTTAAGGAGAAGTGATTCTTGGTGTGGTCACTAATCTTTTCTACCTGCATAGGACTGTCTTCATTATCAACTGCAGAGAAATGGAGGGGAAAGAGAACAAAGGTGTAAAAAAATATTGTTTTAATACAGGTTAGTGATTTTATATTTAGTAGTTATAGTTGTTTTAAAATTTTAACTGACAAGCTACGCAATATTGCGTTCATTATTGAAGGCGATTCATCTGCGATAATGAACGCGATATTGCGTAGCTTGTCAGTGAACTACGGTTCTGTCTATTAAATGGCGCTCCATTTGAAAGCAGGTGATGGCGATTTAGCGGTAATTAGGGAACCGGCTTTACTGACGAAATGCTCGTGACAATCGCATGCCATATATCGCCCAGCCCTAATTTTAACCACCCAGCACTTTTAGAGTGTTTTTAGTGTGTTGCTATTATGTTGCTAAGATTATCTGGGCATTTTTGTGCGTTTCTATACAATTGCTAAGATATTCTGAGTGTTTTTTGTGTTGCTATGCAGTTTCTAAGATGATCTGATTGTTTTATGCATTGCTTCTCAGTTGCTAATGTGTTTTTTGAGTTGCTATGAAGTTGATGGGGTGTTCTAGGTGGTTTCTAGGTTGTTCTAAGTGGCTTTTAGTTTTAGTTGCTATGCAGTTGCTAAGATGTTATGGGTGTTTGTTCAAACAGTATATATATTGTTAAGGTGTTTTGAAAGTTTTTTGTTTGTTGCTAATGCAAGGGTGTCCTAGGTGGTTTCCAAGATGTTGCTATGCAAAGGTTAAGGTGTTTTGAGTTTTTTTTGGGTTACTATGTAGTTGCTAAGGTGTTTTGAGAGTTTTTGTGTGTTGCTATGTAGTTACTATAGTGTTCTAGGTGGTTTCTAGGGTGTTGCTAGGGAGTTTTTTTTTTAATGCGTTGCTATGCAGTTGCCAAGGTGTTTTGGGTGCTTTTATAGAATTGCTTGGGTGGTTACTAGGGCATTGCTAGGAGATATCTAGGGTGTTCTGATTATATGCTAGGTGGTTGTTTACCTGGAGTGTTTTTGCGCTGCTATGCAGTTGTTATGATGTTCTGAGTGTTTCTAGAGTGTTGCTAGGTCGTTGCTAAGGTGTTCTGAGTGTTTTTTTGTGCTGCTATGCAGTTGCTAAGATGATCTGATTGTTTTTTTTACATTGCTCCGCAGTTGCTAAGGTGTTTCGAGAGGGTTTTTTTTAGTTGCTATGCAGTTGATAGGGTGTTCTAGGTGGTTTCCAGGGTGTTACTAGGGTGTTCTGAGTGTTTTTTAGGTTCTGATTAAATGCTTGGTGGTTGTTTACATGGACAAGTCAAAAGAGTGTCTAAACATAGATTGTTTCCTTCTTTCATCTATTTTTTTTTTTTCAACCATTGTATTGTATTTTCATGTATCCTGCCAAAATGTAATACTTCTGATGTTTAATGTTTACTGCTTCTAATACTGATGAGAATGAATTAGGCTGTTAGTTAGTTGACACACTTTGTTGATACTGTAATATGTATCCATTCAGGACTCCATTCGGCTGGATGGGTGGAGTCCAACGCAGTATCATTTCTGTCTCTGATGGGCTTTCCAGAAGTAAAGATGATGGAGGACCAGGTACTGAAAAAAATGGATGACAGAATTTGAAACCCTCACCTTGCTTCATCTATTTTTACTTTTTGTCTCTCGTTCTTACCTCCTTCTGGAGTGTGGAAAGTGAGGGGTTCAGA
The DNA here is from genome assembly GCF_018812025.1 of Megalobrama amblycephala. Classification (NCBI taxonomy): domain Eukaryota; kingdom Metazoa; phylum Chordata; class Actinopteri; order Cypriniformes; family Xenocyprididae; genus Megalobrama; species Megalobrama amblycephala. The sequence continues at coordinate 17,970,923 of NC_063067.1, forward strand.
TTGGGGTCCTTCTCCTTTATAATTAAAGACACTTACAGCCAGTGCGTAATGGGAGTAGGGCTGCAAATCTCCCAGAATCATCTTCTCCTCATTACTGTCCGTCGTCACAACTGAGATGTTTGTCGGCTTCCCCTCCCTAACACGCTCCCGTCTGAGGTGTCTACTTTCTGGGCCAAAGTGCAGCAGATAAATCTATAGGATGGATGATAGACAATTTGTTGAAGATATTTTACATCTCACATTTTTTTATTTTTTTTGGCTGAGCTTAATGCAGCACCGTATGTTACCTTGTAACCCTGCAGACGGCCCCTTACAGTTTCTTTGTTCACGGGCGCCCATGTGACTTCAATAGCAGTGCTGTTGATCAGAAGCAGTCCCACATCCAGAGGGGCCTCAAGAGGGTCTGATAGGGAGAAAGAGCACCCGCATTTTGATTCCCTTTAAAACGTCTGTCTCAGGATTAACGTGAAACTAAAATCTCTGTTTAATTTAATTTAATTGGGGTGAATTGAGATGTATAACCTTACAGGAAGATGTCAGGAAAAGTAGCAGCAAAAATATCAAACATGACAAACTCACAGTCCTCTCCTGAGTATCCAATGGCGGATTTGGGCTCTGGACCTTCTCCCATCTCATTAACAGCTTGCACTTTAATGTCAAAGGCAGAGAAGTTGCCCACATCTGTGACGACGAAGGGTGGAGAGGTGATGTATTTGGTGTGCCAGGACGGACCGCTGCCCAAAACTTTCCTCCACATCACTTTGTAGCGAAAATCTGGGCCGTTGAAACTACGCCTGTCCAACTCCTGCAAGAACACAGACTCAGTCTTGAGTTTTTTGTGAACAATGAGAGTTTCAAATGTTGGCAGTAAGTACAGGGATTCCTTTATTTATTGGTTTATTTACATGAACTGTCTGGATGAACTGATTCACTAGAATTAATCAGACTTTTTCAGAGATTGGATCATTTATAATGAACCAATTCACTATAATGAATCAAACATTCCAAAATTACTGTACATACGAGAGAGAGTGAGATGACCATTTAGGATGAACTCATCCTCTAGAATGAATCAGACTTTCCAATGCTAGATATGAGAGTGTCAGATGATCGTTTAGGTTGAATTGATTCACTTGAATGAATCAGACTTTCCAATGCTAGATATGAGAGTGTCAGATGATCGTTTAGGTTGAATTGATTCACTTGAATGAATCAGACTTTCCAATGCTAGATATGAGTGTGTCAGATGATCGTTTAGGTTGAATTGATTCACTTGAATGAATCAGACTTTCTAATGCTACAAACGTATGAGAGAGAAAGGGCCTTTTGGGAACTGATTAACTAGAATGAACCAGACTATTCTAACACTACATATGAGAGAGAGAGGCGGAGAGGACTGTTTAGAATGAAGTGATTCACTAGAATGAATCAGACTTTCTAACTCTATATATATGAGAGAGAGAGAACCATTTAAGATGGACCAATTCACTAGAATGAATCTGAATTTTCACTACATAGAGAGAGGGGTCCGGTTAGGATGAAACTTTGTGAGTCAGACTTTTCTAACACTACACATGAGACAGAGGAATGTTTAAGATGAACTGATTCACTAGAATAAGTCAGACTTTCTAACACTATGAGAGAGAGGATTGTTTAAGATGAACCGGTTCACTACACATAAGAGAGAGAGGGGGGACCGTATAGGATGAATTGATTCACTTGAACCAATTCCTTTGAATGAATCAGACTTTCAAGTGCTACATATTTTGAGATCATTTAGGACATGCCAACTCACTAGAATAAATCAGACCTGACAACGCTACATAAGAGAAAGAGACAACCGTGAGAGTGAATACTTACGTTTTAAAACATTTTAAAAACAGTTGGTTATTCTACACCACTACTTGAAAAATGTAATGAAGTTAGTAGCGTCGCTATTTTTTTTAATTAGTTACTTGCCAACACTGCAATATCACATGTAGGCTACATCATATGGACTCCTTTTATCTAACTTTTTTGTCTATTTTGGAACTGGTTCAAGCTTCAGTTCACTATCTGCTCCTTTTCACATTCTCTTTTGTGTTCCATGGGGGAAAAAAACATCATGCAGGCTTGGAACGACATGAGGGGGAAAACATTAAGACAGAATCATTTTTGTTCTGAATTGTGCAACGCACCTTCCATGTGATGACAAGGGTGCCTGGGTCGATGGAATCACTGCGCACTCCTTCAGGGTTGCTGTCTGGAGCTGTGGAGGACAAGTCATAATTTAGTGCCAAGATGTTCTAACATGGCAATAAAACTGTCACTTCACATCAGCCACACACTGAGAGAAGATGCAAACACAAATTCAAAGTGTCATACAATGATTCAAGAGACAAAACAAATGCATCACAACATAGCGGTACAAGCATTTTCTTTTTCAAGGCAATGTAAAAGTTCACACACGCACACACACACACAGTGTTACTTACGAGCAGCTGGTGTGGAATAGGCCTCCGTTTCCTTGCTCGGGTCACTCTTGCCAATGTCATTGATGGCGATGATTCGGAAGCGGTAAGAAATGAAGGGCTTCAAGGGAAGGGTAGTTCGCTGAATGCTGCCAGACACGCGGCTTAGCTCCTCCCATTCCTTTCTTTCAGATCCCGTCTCCTCAAACTCAATCAAATACTCTAGATACATAAACATGTATATATACACATAAAACAGGAGAAAATTACCCTGATTTTGTAAGTATTTGGACACTTGAAACACTTAAAAATGTAAGAATGCTGCCACTGCATTAGATATAAAATATGAACTCAAATGACAATTATTTTACAGAAAGCACCTTTTTCCACTATAAGATTTGAGTTAAATTGGGTTAAATTATGATTTCCCAAAATGGGGTTCGTGAGTTGATGAAAAGCTAATAATGGGTTAAATAATCATAAAGATATATAATTAAAACAATGAATAAAACATAAATAAAACAAATTAAAAGGAAACATTTTTTTTAAAAATATTTATTTTTATATATTTTAAGTGTGATTTAAGTGTCCGAAAATGTCCAAATCTTTTTAGTGGGGCCAAACTGCAATATCACATTTTGTTCAACCATCAACTTATACAACATTTGACATTTAAAGGGAAGAAAATCAATACGCATTTCAAAAAATATTGACTGCATATGTTGCATAAACAGAAAAAAACATATACTATACCTAGCACAGGGCTGTTATGATCCTCTCCAGGTGTCCAGCTGAGAGTGACACTGCGTTCTTTAGGTTCGGTCATCTGTATTTGGGTCGGAGGGTCTGGTCGGTCTGGTTAATGAGGGTTGACAAAGAGGTCAAGGGGTAAGATGCCAGTAAAAACAAGGCATCTATGATTTTAAAGGTTATTTCTTGAATCTGCCTACAGCAAAAAAATGTCCTTTTGTCCTTTTTGTAGGTCACATTATCATACAACACGCAACACAACACATACAGCTATATAGATCCAGACATGTAAAAGGGTTTAGACATGGCCATGTTATAGAGAACAGGCCGATTATATAGTAACCTACCAACGATAGTGATGGAGCCACTCGCTTCTGCCATATCCAGAGTGGTAATGACTTCACAGGTGTAAATCCCTTCATCCTCTTCTTCAACATCAGGTATTATGAGGGTGGATTCATCTATCATGTAGCTAAGATGTTTATGATTAATAATGTTCATGAGATCACATTGTACAGTTCAAACTAAGTTATTTTGCAGCTTTCTGAAGGTATAAAAGCATACTTGTCTGAATCAGAGGACTCTGTGAGCTTCTGTCGGTTCTTCCTCCACTGGACTTGAGGGGCAACCTGCCTGGTGTCCACATAGTACTCGCAGGTTAGGGTAGCTGGCTGCCCCCGCTGAATCCGCAGAGCCAACGGAGGTTTCACAATCACTGTCTTATCTGGAAGATAAATTTTCTATTTGTAAAAAATATCTTGATTTTAAGTAATACAAAAAATGAAGAGAGATTATATTAATTAAAAAATAAATGATTTTATTAACCAGTATTTTCTTGCCTTATGTTTAAGTAAAAACAGTTTTATTACTTGTTTTTAGACTTGTTTTCAGGGAATATATCCTGAATTAATTGTATTTTTCTTAACCTGTTAGATTTATTATTATAAAAAAGCAAAATCAAAGGAAAATAACTTATAAACTCCAATGATGATGACGATAATTATAATATACAATAACTAAAATGTGCATAATATCCTGCTAAGAATATCAGAATATAATAAAAGCATCAACCAAAGAATTAGTGTAATGAAAAGGAATGATCCTACCGGCCTGAAGTGAAACCAGTTATAAATCAAGTATGCATGAAGGCATGAGCATTCACGCATGTAGAACTCACCGAGTACATCCAGCTCAGCGGTGATGGTGATTTTGCTGTTGCTGACAGTGCAGGTGTACTGGCTGCTGTCATTGTGGGTGGCGTTTCTGATCTGTAGAGAGCCATCGGATAACTGACTCATCCTTGGGTTGGCTATAAGTGCGCCCCAGGACTCACCCTCCCTGTGAACACACAAAATATTCATTTTAGCCTGTTCAAATGAATGCAATGTGCAATATTCCAAGAACACCAACATTTATAAATGCTGACTACTGAGTGTGATTTTGCCCATGACATGTGCCCTAATGGACTCCCCACAAAGCAGTTTCCCCCCAGCAATAATAAGGACAGCTGGCTGGAGCAGTTCTGGCATGTGAGGAAGGGACACCCCACAGGACCGAGTCTGCCTCACCATGTGACATTGGGCTGAGGAGAGCCAAAGGTCTCGCAAGCCAGATCAATCGTCTGTCCCTCTGCCACAGAGTACATGATTCCATCTTCTGTCAGAATCTGGGGAGGCAGTTCTAGAGAAACAAAATTGAAAATATATTATTTAGTTTCCAGAATTCTTAGAACCCCAAAAAATACATTTTCTTAAAAAACAAACAAACAAAAACAGAGCTGCTTTTAAAAAAATTAATTTACCTATAACATAGACGTAGGCATTGATGAGGATAGATCCATGCTTATTGGCAGCTTTACACTGATACACCGCAGTGTCACTGAGTTCCACATTCTTCAGAGTGAGAACACCATGTTTCACATTGCGTCGGGGGTCTGGGTCAATATCTACGTAAAAAAGACACATCAGTACATCAATACAAGACCATATACCAATGTCTCTCATTAACAGATAAAGATGATTCAACATAAACAAAGAAAATATACATTAAAACAGGGATTCCCAAACTTTTTTGTCAGCTGAACCTCTTATTTTAGGTACCCCTTACACTCACAAATATATTTTTATGGCAATGTTTCAGTCAGTTAGGTGGACAGCCTATTGTAATTTCATCCAATGACTAATTTGTGTCTGTAAGGTGCTATATATTTTTATAATATTTAAATCATTTAGCAACACATTTGCATGGTCACAGTTTTCTGATGTCATTTAATTGGTCACATGACATGCAGGTAAACAAGTATTTCATATTCTTTTAGTGTTTTATTTTGATTATTAAAATGTTTATTCTAAAAGGATTTATTTATTTAATTTTTTTTTATCATTTTATCAGTTAATTTTTCATCACGAACCCCAGCAGTTTCCCCATAAACCCCAGTTTGGAAACCCTGCATTAAAGGTAGGGTAGGTAATTTCAGAATAGCTAGCAATAGCAAGCTAGCTTGAAAGCATAATATCCCACCCATTTAGAGCACTCTCCAAAGCCACGCCTCTTCCAAAACACATGAACGCACACAGCAGATTCTTCAAAGCGCCACGAGACAAGAGACGGTGTTAAATTACCTCATGTCTCAAAGCACACAATAATAATGAATGTTAACAACTTACAGAGCTCTAGCTGTACCACCTAACTGCTGCAGATTTATTTCAGCATTGAAAGTTTTGACAGAAACACATAAATCAGAGACTGAGGACGTGACCACCTCTGGTTAGAAAGTCACGGGTTGCCATCTCGCAATTACGGTTACAACATAGCTTGAACGAAGCATAAATCTGTTGTTTTGGTTCAGGAACTGTAAAAGGTGGCTGCTATTTCGGTTGTGGTGCTCGGTGACTGACGTCTTTCTAACTCTGCATAGCCTTATGAAAAGCGCGGAGGTATGGAAATACATACGTTGACAAGCAGGTAGGACAACGAATGCAATGATTGGACAAACATTTTTTGGTCCTGAGACTTCCACAGAAGATATATTTACGTTTTAATATTTAGACCAAATCTATTATTGATTGCTATCAGGATGTGAAGAGAGTTTCAACCAGTGTAACAAAAAGTGTTTACAAAATGAATTGCCTACCCTACCTTTAAGACATGGAATGTTTTCTGACTGAATCAGTTACCAGTAAGAAGATTGCCGTTGATGCTCCAGGTGACCTCGGGGCTTGGAATGCCGTCAGCCTTACATTCCAGTTTGACCGTCTCTCCTGGGGCATACAGCTGGCTCTTTGGTTCTTTAGTCCAATATGGGGAAGCTAGACCACCACAAAAACAATCAACTAATCATGAAAGGCAATAATTGGCAACAATTATACAACTTTTCAAAAGGGATAGCCAATAAACTTTTATCAAGCAATAAGCAATTATACACCAATCATGCAGAGCTAACAACGTAAATCCTGACTGTGGTTGTTGCTTTCATCAGCAAAGTCTAATTTAAATTTTTTTTAAGTCATCCACCCAAATATCTCTTCAAGTTCACACCCCACATCTAAATCTGCAGAGGAAGTGATCTGGCAGTGTGAAGCATACAGTACCTTCCACAGTGATGCTGTAGGTGTGAGTTATCATGCCTTGCACATTTGTGGCGGTACATTGGTACTCGCCACCGTCAGACTCTGAGATTTTCATAAAACGCAGAACTCTGTTATAATTGTCATTGGAGGTGCGTGACTCAGACAGAACTCCATCTTTCCTGATCCACTGGACACTGGGAGCGGGCCTAATGAGGGAAACAACAGGATGTAAACAAACAGGACACTTTTTTAGAAAGTACACTTTTTAACTAAGTAAAAACTCTAAAAGACACACAGCCAGAGAAGCTTTGACTTACATGCCCTGAACAATGCATTCCAGCTCTAGGCTTTGGCCACTGAGCACCAGGTAGGAGCTGTGGGAGCCAGTGGGTCGCATCATTTGAGGCCTTCTGTTACGCACCGAGTTAGCTACAGATACAGACAAAGACAGAATTAGTGAGGGAAATGAGGAGAGAGAGCATGGTAAACAATGGTAAACAATCTAAGGCTGGGCAAAACAGCTAAAACAAAACAGGATGGATGGATGGATGGATGGAGACAAAAATGTTAGGATGAAAGAATGATAGATGGAACAATAGATAGATAGATAGATAGATAGGACGAAAGAATGATAGACGGAACAACAGACAGACAGACAGACAGATAGATAGATAGATAGATAGATAGATAGATAGATAGATAGGACGAAAGAATGATAGACGGAACAACAGACAGACAGACAGACAGACAGATAGATAGATAGATAGATAGATAGATAGATAGATAGATAGATAGATAGATAGATAGATAGATAGATAGATAGATAGATAGATAGATAGATAGACAAATAAATAGGACGAAAGAATGATAGACGGAACAACAGACAGACAGACAGACAGATAGATAGATAGATAGATAGATAGATAGATAGATAGATAGATAGATAGACAGATAGACAGATAGATAGATAGATAGATAGATAGATAGATAGATAGATAGATAGATGTTAGGACGAAAGAATGATAGACGGAACAACAGACAGACAGACAGACAGACAGACAGACAGACAGATAGATAGATAGATAGATAGATAGATAGATAAATAAATAAATAGGACAAAAGAATGATAGAAAGAACAACAGACAGACAGACAGACAGATAGATAGATAGATAGATAGATAGATAGATAGATAGATAGATAGATAGATGTTAGGACGAAAGAATGATAGACGGAACAACAGACAGACAGACAGACAGACAGACAGACAGACAGATAGATAGATAGATAGATAGATAAATAAATAAATAGGACAAAAGAATGATAGAAAGAACAACAGACAGACAGACAGACAGACAGACAGACAGACAGATAGATAGATAGATAGATAGATAGATAGATGTTAGGACGAAAGAATGATAGACGGAACAACAGACAGACAGATAGATAGATAGATAGATAGATAGATAGATAGATAGATAGATAGATAGATAGATAGATAGATAGATGTTAGGACGAAAGAATGATAGACGGAACAACAGACAGACAGACAGACAGACAGACAGACAGATAGATAGATAGATAGATAGATAGATAGATAAATAAATAAATAGGACAAAAGAATGATAGAAAGAACAACAGACAGACAGACAGACAGACAGACAGACAGACAGATAGATAGATAGATAGATAGATAGATAGATAGATAGATAGATGTTAGGACGAAAGAATGATAGACGGAACAACAGACAGACAGACAGACAGACAGATAGATAGACAGATAGATAGATAGATGTTAGGACGAAAGAATGATAGATGGAACAACAGATAGACAGACAGACAGACAGATAGATAGATGTTAGGACGAAAGATTGATAGACGGAACAACAGACAGATAGATAGATAGATAGATAGATAGATAGATAGATAGATAGATAGATAGATAGAAGGACGAAAGAATGATAGACGGAACAACAGACAGACAGACAGACAGACAGACAGACAGATAGATAGATAGATAGATAGATGTTAGGACGAAAGAATGATAGACGGAACAGACAGACAGACAGATAGATAGATAGATAGATAGATAGATAGATAGATAGATAGATAAATAAATAGGACGAAAGAATGATAGAAAGTACAACAGACAAACAGACCGACAGACAGACAGATAGACAGATAGATAGATAGATAGATAGATAGATAGATGTTAGGACGAAAGAATGATAGACGGAACAACAGACAGACAGACAGACAGACAGATAGATAGATAGATAGATAGATAGATAGATAAATAGGATGAAAGAATGATAGAAAGAACAACAGACAGACAGACAGACAGACAGATAGATAGATAGATAGATAGATAGATAGATAGATAGATAGATAGATAGATAGATAGATAGATAGATGTTAGGACGAAAGAATGATAGACGGAACAACAGACAGACAGACAGACAGACAGATAGATAGATAGATAGATAGATAGATAGATAGATAGATAGATAGATAGATAGATAGATAGATAGATAGATAGATAGTGTTATGTTAAATAAAATAGCTCAATATTTTTAAAAAAATCATGCTCTTTTTCTCCTGTTCAGGCCACAAGTTTTATAAAATAGTTCTGCTTTGTCAAGGTCAGTCAGCATCCACTGCCTTGATGCTTACAGGGGACAACAGTGAGTTTGATGGGCTCTTTGAGCACGATGATACGTGCGCTGGGGAACTGAGTGTTGCAGGTGTAGTCTTCTCGGCTGTCTGCTGCAATCACATGAGAGAAGTACAAGTTTCCATCGCGACCCTGAATCACACGCTCGTTTTGCTGAATGTGCCGCAGCCCTTAGAGAAAAAGGTGTAGAAATAGATGCATATATATAGATATTGCTGAGATGTTGTTCATGTTTAACATGGATAAACCAGGATAAAATCAGACTTACTTTTGTCCATCCAGTGGATGACCGGGGCCATGGTGCTGTTTGGAGGATTACAGGGAAGCACCACACTCTCTCCTTCCTCCACCTTCTTTATCACCTTCTTCTCCTTCTGTAGAGTGGGAGTGTCTGCGAGAGAAAATAAAATTACACTGCCGTTCAAAAGTCTGGGGACGGTAAATACGTATAAAGTTTCTGAAGTCTCTTGCTTATTAAATTTGACCCTATTTGAGTGTGAGCAAAAACATGCCATTTTTGTGTGCGTCTCTTTAAATGCAAATGAGCTGCTGCTCCTGGCCACTTTCCAGAAGAGGGTGGAGCTTTAACAGCTCGTGCTTCAGTTGCTTAAAGGGTTAGTTCACCCAAAAATGAAAATGCTTTATCATTTCATTTATTACTCACCCTCATGCCATTCCACACCCGTAAGACCTTCGTTAATCTTCGGAATGCAAATTAAGATATTTTTGTTGAAATCCGATGGCTCCATAGCCAGCAATGACATTTCCTCTCTCAAGATCCATTAATGTACTGAAAACATATTTAAATCAGTTCATGTGACTACAGTGGTTCAATATTAATATTATAAAGCGACGAGAATATTTTTGTTGCCCAAAAAAAACAAAATAACGACTTATATAGTGTTGGCCGATTTCAAAACACTGCTTCAGGAAGCTTCGGAGCGTGTCGAATCAGCGTGTCGAATCAGCGTGTCGAATCAGCGTGTCGAATCAGCGGTTCAGAGTGCCAAAGTCACGTGATTTCAGCAGTTTGGCGGTTTGACACGCGATCCGATCATGATTCGACACAAAAGATTCATAACGTTCTGAAGCTTCCTGAAGCATTGAAATCAGCCATCACTAAAGTCGTTATTTTGTTTTTTTGGCGCACCAAAAATATTCTCGTCGCTTTATAATATTAATATTGAACCACTGTACTTACCATCGGATTTCAACAAAAATATCTTAATTTGTGTTCCAAAGATTAACGAAGGACTTGTGGAATGGCATGAGGGTGAGTAATAAATGACATTATTCATTTTTGGGTGAACTAACCCTTTAACAGCAACAAAACTGGAGAATCTCACGCAGCCAAAATGAGATTTGTCACTAACAGTGTTCAGCCTTACATTGTTCAAACCAGAGTCAGACACTGATGGAGAGACTCAGGAAGAAGTTACAACTTTTAGAATATATAAAGGATGTTTATGAACGGTTAGTGGATAAATTTATATAGTTGATGTGGAGTTGATTCAACTCATCGACCAGCATGTGCTGTCACGTTAGTCTTTTGTGCAAATCCAGTGTTCAATTGATCTTCTTTTGTGAAGCAGTCCGGTGTAAAATGACGGCATGGTAAAAACAACTCTTTCTCTTCTCTAAAGCAGCCCAAAATGGCCTCACCCCCTTTGTTGCATTCTTGGGGGTAAATTTTAGGGTTTGTGATGTCACTAACCAAGGAAGAAGCTAGTTGTAGTCCCTACCAGCCGCTTCTTGTAGTCCTTAAAAAGCGATTTCTGTAAAAAAAAATATCTCCCTTTGCATTGAACTTTGAGCGTCATAACTTTGCAGATGTTGTTTATTCTCACACAGAACGCGTTTTTCTATTCCAATGCGCTACTTTCCCATTGTTTTTCTATGTAAACGCGCTTGACGGACGTGCAATACCGTTACGCTCGCGTCTTTTGCAGCGTCTCACACATGAGCGCCGCGTTTTTAAGACGCCGTGTCAAGTTAAAAGAATTTCAACTTTTACATGCAGCGCAGCTCATCAATGTCAGTTCCAAAACAGTGGACCAATCAGAAGAACTTGGAGGCGGGGCAAGCGTTGCGAGTTGGCATGACAACTGTTTTATGGCAACATGGCGGAGGAGGCGCTCATTATTATCTTATTTTCTTTTTTCCATGTCAAAACTTGTATCTGTAAATTCTGCAGTTTGCCTATTTCTATTATTTCCGTTATTGTCGTTATTGCATCACGTCTCAAATGCGCGTCTCGAGACTCTCGCGTTCTGTGCTGCGCTTTTTTTTTAAACCACTCCTGAGCGCTGTGTCTCGCGTTTTTAGACGCAAAGACGCGTTCACACAGAACACGTTTTTCTATTCCAATGCACTACTTTCCCATTGTTTTTCTATGTAAACACGCGCTTGACGGACGTGCATGACCGTTACGCTCGCGTCTCGCGTCTTTTGCAGCGCCTCACACATGAGCGCCGCGTTTTTAAGACGCCGTGTCAAGTTAAAAGAATTTCAACTTTTACACGCAGCGCAACTCATCAATGTCAGTTCCAAAACAGTGGACCAATCAGAAGAACTTGGAGGCGGGGCAAGCGTTGCGAGTTGGCATGACAATTGTTTTATATAATGGCAACATGGCGGAGGAGGCGCTCATTATTATCTTATTTTCTTTTTTTCCATGTCAAAACTTGTATCTGTAAATTCTGCAGTTTGCCTATTTCTATTATTTCCGTTATTGTCGTTATTGCATCACGTCTCAAAGGCGCCTCTCGAGCAGCTCTCGAGACTCTCGCGTTCTATGCTGCGCTTTTTTTAAAACCACTCCTGAGCGCTGCGTCTCGCGTTTTTAGACGCAAGACGCGTTCTGTGTGAATGGCCCCTTACAGCAACATTACACACTGACTAAAATTAAAAAAGTGAAATCATAATCAACCACCTCTTTAAATGGTAGTGTAAATGAATAAAAAATTATTAAATTCATTCTCAGATGTGGATGGGGAAGGATTAAAATTATTATTTTCAATAATCGACCATTTCAAATACATTTTATCCTTCTGAGAAACTGTTAATTAGCAAGTAATTATATACAGCACAGCTGACAAAACAAACAAACACCAGAATGCAATTAAAAACTACATAACTAGTCCAACATTATTTATAAAATGCCTTGGCTTAAAATTATATGAAATAAGTGTGTGATGGTGCACATATTAATGTGTCCAGCAGCACCAGCTGTGTGTGGAGTTCATAATATGTTAGGCTATTGTTAGCCCTGCTCATGCTGAGTACTCTCACTTCCTGCACATATTAATCCCAGAAGTGGTCGTCCCCGCTGACACACTTACACGACTCACACTGGTTTCTGAGGTAACTGTTGTCAGGGAAACTGGCAGAGAGGTCGGGACAGAGGAAGGGAGACAGGTAGATTGCTAGATAGATGTGTTATTGTTGTTGTTTTGTACAATGATCCACTCATTGTTGTGTTTGATAGCGATTTGGGAAGCAATCTAGGATTTGCTTCCCAAATTCCAGAAAGTGCAAAGTGCTTGTGTGACTGGCACACACAATGAGCAGTAATTTTCCTCTAAATGACATTTTCTGCATATGACACAACAGGGGGCAGAGGGCTTGATTTTGGGCTGTTATCTGCTGTGCGCCAGATTCTCTCAACAGAAAACTCGCCGCATGTGGTAACGTCAGGGATATCAAACAGGCAATCATAAGTGTGTTGCTCTATAATGTTGTGGTAATGAGTGTGACTTACTCTCTGTGACAATATGAGCCTCGTTAGACACCGCCGTGCCGAGCTCGTTAGATGCGTAGCAGTTATATCTGCCCTGGTACTGGTGAATGGGTCCATCCTTGGTTGTCAACGAGAAGGTCCCAGAATCTCTGGACACTGAGAGGTCAGGGTCTTTTGAGGGGTCAAACTCCACACCATCTCTCACCCAGCGGAACCTAGCAATGATACAGATAAAAAAAATAAGTGACAGTAATTTTTAAAATAACATGGAAAATCAATTAAATGACTAATTAGGTTTTTTTTTTTTCAACCAATCCCCTCAATGATTAAAGGGTTAATTCAGCCAAAAATGAAAATTCTGTCATTTAATCACCCTCATGTCATAGAAAAACATTAAGCAGCATAACTGTTTTCAACATTGATAAAAATAAGAAATGTTTCTTGAGCAGCAAATCAGCATATTAAAATGATTTGTGGATCATGTGACACTGAAGACTGTAATGATGCTGAAGATTCAGCTTTGATCACAGGAATAAATTACATTTTAAAAAATATTCAAATAGAAAACAGTTATTTTAAAGTGTAATACTATTTCACAACATTACAGTTTTACTGTATTTTTGATCAAATAAATGCAGCCTTGGTGAACTTTTAAACACACTTTATTAATAACTTTTGAACTATAAATGTATACATAATTCCTTTTAATACACCTTAATATCAGGTATTTTAAATCACTGTAACCACTTTAAAATGCATTATAATATTCATAGTCAATGGAATGGCTTGATGAATGTAATTTTTAAAATATACTGAGTGGGACATACACTACCTGTCAAAAGTTTGGAAACATTACTATTTTTTTAACTAAAACAGTTTTTTCCTAAGTCTCTTATGCTCATTAAGGCTGCATTTATTTCATAATAAATACAGAAAAAACAATAAAATTGTGAAATATTATTACAATTTAAAATTATGGTTTTCTATTTTAATATAATATAATTATATATAATTTATTTATGTGATCAAAGCTGAATTTTCAGCATAATTTCTCCAGTCTTCAGTGTCACATGATCCTTCAGAAATCATTATAATATGCTGATTTGATACTCAGTTATTATCAATGTTGAAAACAGTTGTGTTGCTTAATATTTTTTTGGAACCTGTAATACTTTTTTCAAGATTCATTGATGAATAAAAGGTTAAAAAGAACTCATTTATTCAAAATATAATTTTTTTCTAACAATATAAATCTTTACTATCTTTTTTTATCAGTTTAACATCCATGCTGAATAAAAGTATTAATTTATTTAAAAAAGAAAAGAAAAAATAATTACTGACCCCAACTTTTAACGATAGTGTATATTGTTACAAAAGATTTCTATTTTAAATAAATGCTGATTTTTTTTTTTTTTTTTTTACGTTTTATTCATCAAAGAATCCTGAAAAAGTATCACAGGTTATAAAATAATATTAAGCAGCACAACTGTTTCCAACATTGATAATAAATCAGCATATTACAATGATTTCTGAAGGATCATGTGACACTGAAGACTGGAGTAATGATGCTGAAAATTCAGCTTTGCATCACAGAAATAAATTATACTTTAAAGTATATTAAAATAGAAAACCATAATTTTAAATTGTAATAATATTTCACAATATTATAGTTTTTTCTGTATTTATTATGAAATAAATGCAGCCTTAATGAGCATAAGAGACTTTGTTCAAAAACATTAAAAATAGTAATGTTTCCAAACTTTTTACCAGTAGTGTATAGACAGGCCTGACCTTTTTCTTATGGATCAAATAGAAAAAAGGATAGATTTACAAATAAATAGACATATTTAAAACTACGTAAATCATGTTTAAAAAGGGTAGTTAAATGTAAACAATAACTACATTTTTAAATGTGAATTAAATAAACTGTTTTAAAAATGTCTATTTACAAAGTGATTATTTGCATTTTTATTTTTTTTTTAATAATATATTATTTTTAAGTGGCACACCTAGTCTTCCATGGAATATAAACCTATGACTAAATGACTGGACATAAAAGACATTAAAGTCCAATTCTTTAGTCTTTAAAACACATCATATGATAATAGGTTTAAAGGGACAGTTCACCCAAAAATGAAAATTCTGTCATAATTTACTCACCCTCAAGAAGGTCCAAACCAGTTTCTTTGTTCTGCTGAACACAAAAGAAGGTATCTGAAAGAATGTCAGTAACCAAACAGATCTTGCCTCCCATTGACTATAATATTTATTTTTCCTACAATGGTAGTAAGTAAATGGGGGGAGAGATCCGTTTGGTTACTGACATTTCAAATACCTTCTTTTGTGTTCAGCAGAACAAAGAAACTCATACAGGTTTGGACCTTCTTGAGGGTGAGTAAATTATTGATATATATTATATCAATTAATAAATTATATTTGGGTGAACTGTCCCTTTAAATGTGTATCTAGTAGGGGAAAGTGGGGTGAGTTATGCCAGTTTTTACTCAAAGTGACTTTAAAGTGAGGCCATGGCAGTAATGCCTTCAACTTAAGAATGTACATATATTTCAGGATGTGGTGCATGCCTGAGAACAATAACTTTGGATCTGAAATAAATTGTTTCAGAAATATAGCTTTTGGAAAAAAAGTGGTCTTGTGGAGAATACATAGGGGTAATTTGTGCCAGTCATTTCTGAAGTAAAACAAGAACATTTTAATGTTATGAACTGTAATGCTATATGAAAGCAAGACAAATTCAATACAAAATTACTCTTTTAAGGTTTATTTAGATATTGTCACCCTATTAAACTGTTGGAATAGGCTAAGTCATATTTTGTAGTTTTTGGGAAAACACAAAAAACTTAAATACACAATATATGATATTTGTGAATCATTTAAGGCAAAAAGGCTTTGGCAATAGATGCCTGTTGACATACATAGAACGCTGTCTCTCAATTATAAGAATAACATATAAGAATACGCCACGTTCCAAATTATTATGCAAGTGATATATCAGTAAGATTTCAGTAGAATAAACATTCCGATTTTAGTATTTCTAAGAAAATATTTGTTTGTTTATTTATCCATGTCTTATAACTGGTATCAGTCTCAGACAAAATAATTTGTCAGGTCTACCCTACTTAGAAAACCTACTACCTAGAAACCCTACTTAGAGGTTGTTCCACATTATTAAGCAAGTCACAGTTTTCAAAATGGGGAGGAAGAAAGATCTTTCTGAAGATGAAAAAATGGGGAGGAAGAAAGATCTTTCTGAAGATGAAAATACCTGTTTGCTGCTAAACACTGGCTTTTTTTTATAGCTGCCCTTTTAATACAATTAATTTTTTGACAGGAACTTTCATTAATAAGCCTTTATCTGACCAAGTTCTGCTGTGCTCTAAATCACTCACAAATCTTATGATAATTCGATAATCTCCATTCAGTTTTCACACAATATTAGTTGTTTTCATGCCTTTTGCACAACATTGGACCATTTCATGCTTTTCATCTTCAGAAAGTGCGTTTTATAAGTGTGTGGCATGAAGGGTTTTGGTCTAAAATCAAGAATGTCACATAGTTTAACTGCTAAAATGTAAGAGTACAATGTACAATTACAAATTAATGATATGTTGAAAATAATCATACGTGGGGGTGAGTTGTGTCACTGGCACAACTTAACCCAGGCCCTCTGGCACAAATCACCCTGGACCCACAAGTTTGAAAAACTAGCATGATCCAGCAGTTAAGAGCTAACATCATGCTAACTGTATAGACTCATTGTGTAGCCTGCTAAAGCACTAAAACATGTGTGAAATGTTTACAAACTTGTCTATAATTGTTCACACACTACAATCAAAAAACCTTGCTCATAGAAATTTTACTTTGAAAGGGAAAAAACTGTTTTAGTTAAAATGTGCTTTCCTCTCATGCCATGTGTCTCTCTTCTTTGGAGGATGAGTAAAATGTATGGCTTTTCAAAATTATGTGGTCACATGACCAATTTCTTCTATGGTTTTCCAGAAACAATGGGTGGAACTACTTCCCCCCTGGCACAAATCACCCCACTCTCCCCTAATTGGTTATTATAATGTTACTGTGGCTGTGGTTACAGTTTTTTATGAAAGAATACAATGCAAAATACAAAGCAATATATAAAGGCTTCAAATAAACGGTTACCAAATTATGCAACAGTGTTGCTATGGATACTAACGTGGGTGGGGGATTCCCAGTTGCCTCACAGGTGAGTGTGATGTCATCTGCTGAGAAGGTGGTGATAGACTTTGGCTGGGCGGTAATCACTGGGGGGCTTTTCACTGCATCACAATCACACACGAAACATTCAATTACCCTGTACATTTCTGCAAGCTGTGAAGTTAGCAAAGCAACACCCTTAAAATAGAAACAGACATCTATTTCCAAAGAGCTATAATAACTTCAGCTCATTTGTAGTTGCTTCAGCTGTGGATGGGGAAGGCATATTAGTCACAGTAGTTAAGCAGCCTTTCCGCTGACCTGCTTTAATCACAATATTCAAAACAACTTAATGATCAGCTGCGCCACTGACTTCAGTAAAGTTTCCCACTAAACCTCAACAATGTTCTGAAGCAAACGCACACACTTGATTGGTTCCAACAGACATTTGCAGGAAACGGAATATCGTCCATGTCATTAGAAACCCCCAAGTGAAAAGAGGGAAATGAAGAACGCAGCGTATTGCATGCAGAGGCAATACATGAGATTAGGTGAGCCCGAGATGTTCTCTAAGTGTTGGTTGTTTTACGGATGAGTGCCCGGTGAAAGAACTGGAGAGCAGGAATAAATTGAGACTAGAGGAATGAATGAGCGAGGCAGACAGCGAGAGCATAAAGCATTAGTGATGTAATCTGCGGACAGAGTCACTGAGGCTAACAAGTGCTTATACTAGACACAAAACAACACTGATGTCTGGGAATGATTACAGTGAATGTGGAATGATGCAGTTTATCTATTTATTATTATTATCTGTTTACAACCCTGGAAGAGGTCAAAACTGGTGAACAGGAAATTAAAAAAATTAAAAAAGGAGACTGTTCAAAAACTGAAGAAATCCCTTGTGATGGACCATCATATGGACCATTAACCGTTATAACTGGGAGGCATGGCCACCCCTCACCCATCTACGGAAGATAATCATTCATTTTAAAAGACTCATGCCTTTAACGCACCCTCCATTTTTTCACAATCATTCCCACACATCTGAATATAACAAACAAATTTCTCAGCTGATCAGTTTGGGCTGTTTGCTGCAGGCTGTGTTCCGTTATCAGAATGAGTCTGGGAAATGTTAGTTGAGTAGAGTCAGTACATGCAAAAACATATTACATGCTAGAAATACTCACAGTCTTTAATTTTGTCTGTCCATTGAGTCAGCAGGGGGAAAAAAATCTTTTTAGTTTACAATAATGCACACCAACAATATTCATTTATATTGTACAAACCACACACAAACATGTAAAACATGCACACACAGACACATAAACTATGCCTATATGACTATTATTCCTAATTTAAGCTAACTCCTAACATCTAACCCTAATGTGGACTAGTATTTGCAAGGAGATTTTTAGAAATGTGGCCCTCACAAGACAAGTGCACATACACAAACCCACATTTGTTCTTCTGTCATAGTGTGAACTTTCCATTGACCTGTTTTTCTATTTTAAATACTTGTTTTTTTAAATACTCTCTTAACTCTCACAGAAACCATTTTTCATTTTTAGATTTTCATTAAGATATTATTTATTGTTTATTAGGTTGTTGTCCTCATGAGCTCTGTTGGTGATGTCATGTTTTACTATCCTCATGACCAGGGCCGTAACCACCATAGACATTGAGGAGGAATAATTAGAAATGGACAAATTGTCCCCCCATCATCTGAAATTCCTGCACTGCTCTGCTGCACTTCATTACACAGTTATATGTATGTTGTTAGGATGACAAACAAAGTTTAAAAATTACATTTTTAGTCTGGTCACTGGTCTGCCTCAGCGGTCTAACAATGTCAAAATGATTGAGATGGCCAATCAAATCAAAGTCAGAGCGTGAATTCCAGCATAAAGCACCAGTTTAACATTGAAAGAGAGAGAGGTAAGCTGTAAATTGCAAAACATTTAATACATGTCCGCTGTTTTGCAACAGAAATTTTAAAGGTGCCGAAAAACATGTTTTCAAAAGATGTAATATAAGTCTTAAGTGTCCCCTGTATGTGTCTGTTAAGTTTCAGCTCAAAATACCCCATAGTTTTTTTTTTAATTAATTTTTTTAACTGCCTATCATTATAAATGCGCCGATTCAGGGTACGCGGCCCCTTTAAATCTCGTGCTCCACGCCCCAAGAGCTCGCGCTTGCCTTAAACACCATAAACAAAGTTCACACAGCTAATATAACCCTCAAAATTGATCTTTACAAAGTGTTCGTCATGCAGCATGTCTAATCTCGCAAGTATAGTATTTATTTGAATGTTTACATTTGATTCTGAATGAGTTTGATGGTGCTCCGTGGCTAACGCTAACATTACACACTATTGGAGAGATTTATAAAGAATGAAGTTGTGTTTATGAATTATACAGACTGCAAGTGTTTAGAAAATGAAAATAACAACAGCTCTTGTCTCCGTGAATACAGTAAGAAACGATGGTAACTTTAACCACATTGAACAGTACATTAGCAACATGCTAACGAAACATTTAGAAAGACAATTTACAAATATCACTAAAAATATCATGATATCAATGATCATGTCAGTTATTATTGCTCCATCTGCCATTTTTCGCTATTGTTCTTGCTTGCTTACCTAGTCTGATGATTCAGCTGTGCACAGATCCAGACGTTAATACTGGCTGCCCTTGTGTAATGCCTTGAACATGAGCTGGCATATGCAAATATTGGGGGCGTACACCCCGACTGTTACGTAACAGTCAGTGTTATGTTGAGATTCGCCTGTTCCTCGGAGGTCATTTAAACAAATGAGATTTATATAAGAAGGAGGAAACAATGGAGTTTGAGACTCACTGTATGTCATTTCCATGTACTGAACTCTTGTTATTCAACTATGCTGAGGTAAATTCAATTTTTGAATCTAGGGCACCTTTTAAAGACCAACGGTAACATCCATTGATTCAAACTACTCTAATTTTTTTTCTCAAATATGACCGTTTTGAATTGAAAATATGCATTTAGGCTACGTGTAACTCCATAATTCCAAACTGAGTGTGATGAGACAAACGTTTTATGTTTTCAACTTCGACATATTAGGCATAAAAAATAAAAGTATATGTGTGCATATTTTCATAAAAATTAATGCAATCCTATTTGCAAACATTTCAAAAATGATTATTTTCCAACTAGAATTAGACCTAGAATTTCCTTCACTGTTCCATTTCTTTATGCTTTATAAAAAAAATGTTCCTCCCCAATGTTCAAGACATGGTTACGGCCTTGCCCATGACGGCATTTGCTCCAACAGTGAAGGCAAAACCTGACCCCCCCAAGATGGCATTAAGCATTTTTTTGTTTTGTGATGTAATGATTACACTTTTTGGAGGTAAAACAAAGAAAACACATGATGCCAGCTTAGACACCTGGACTGTCGTCAGCTGGCCAACAAAAGCCACACTAGAGATAACAAGATGCTGGCAAAGCAGAGCTAAAATAAACACCCTCCCTATCTAGCTATTTTCCTTCCTTTGACTTCAACCACCCTTAGCAAGACTGCTTGGTACTGCAGTCCCAACAACTTAATAAGAAAACAAACACGCTGAGTGCCTGAAAACTGCAACACGGCAGTGAGACAAGAACAGAGCGTTAGCATATGGGCCGGACCCGGTCAGACTGTGTGTGCTGGCTGAACATTTTAATGTTGGTGTGTTATTGATCTCAGTGATCACATTCATTTCCATGTTTCCCATTTAAAGGTCACTAATTTAAAGTCAAGAGAAAACATGACCTTTCATGTAAATTTAACTCTTCACTGACATCTCATTCTGGTGCATTTCTGTTTTGTAGTTTTCATCATCTACTCTTTTTCCTCTTCTTTTGTGTGTGTGTTTGGAGGGGTGAGACAGAAAGATGCTCTGTTACACTGATACATGGCTACAATCTTAAATTGCAGATGTACAATAATAGCAACAAACCCAGTGCTGTTTATAGCTTTAGGACGCTTGTAGCAGCTTCTGTTTTTACAGTTCCTGCTCAGGTGGGTTTCAATCACTGTGTCCTTTCCAATCAGGCCTGCACTAGGTGTTCGGATCAATAATATAATCAATTGAGCAATTAAACTTGCTTAAAACTGCTCATTCTGCATTTTTAACTCACATACACAACAATAAGCCATAGCAAACATTATAATACTGCAAAAACCAATGCAAAAAACACAAAAAAACACTCACCATGCACTTACATATTTAATGTAATGTAAAATCCTGTACTCACATTTGGATGGGATGTTGATCATGGTGTCCCCGGGCCTTGGAGCCACAGACAGCAGGAGGAGAGGGAGCAAGAGAGCAGCACATCGCCCCCTGCTGCCCACCTGCTGTTTTGACGTGGCAGGCATTACACCTGCTGGCAGGCACAAACACAACGGGCCAGAAAATATCAGATAATCCCAATCAGAGTAGAGCAGTCTTTACTGTTTATTCTTCCTGTATGTTTCTCTCAGGTCCACACCCTCTTGACTGCAAGAGAAGAGAGAGAGAGAGAGTGAGAGTGAGGGAGGGAGGGTCAGGAAGAGGGAGACCCATGCAAGTGTAGAAAAAAAAAAAAAAACACTCAAACCTCCACATGGCCCAGGACAGAGGGAGCTAGAAGAGCCAAAGAGAGGGGTGGAGTTGGGGGCACAGTAAGAAATGGAGGTGCATGATATGCTATGACAATATCGGTCGACCTTTACAAAGAAAAATGCAATGGTACCATGGTAAAGTGATAGTTTCAGAGGCAATACCATGGTACACAATGATTATCAAATTAATTTAATGTACCATGCTATTTAAAATACATTGTTCTCAAAGGTATTTCAAAGAATACCATGGTAGTCCAACAACCATGGTAGAAACAAGGTACTTTTTGTAGTTTAAGCTTTATATAATGATAATAATAATAATAATAATAATTATGATCATCATCATCATTAATATTTATTTAATATTTATCAATATTTTTTATAATGTATTATTATATAGTATTTATTAATTCTGACAATATCAGTATATTTATATTTAATTAATATTTAAAATAATTACAAAATTATCATCATTTATTGTACTATTTAATATGTATCAATATTTATTCTTACATTAATACTGATATTTATGTTGTATAATATTAATTTATATTATTAGTATTATCAGATTTTTGTAATTTGAGAGCTTATTTTTTCCAATAACCCATGGAAATGTTATCAATCATAAAATTAACATATTCTGCAGCTAAAACTTCTATATCAAGGCACTAGAATATTTACAAAACAGATTGATATAAATACTAGAAACCATTTTTATAGATGAAGTGACCATAAGTGCGAGTACATGAATATATGCATTTCCTCAGCAAGATCTCAGAAGATCTTAATGGTCATGCCATTAATAGATAATGATGAATGGAGGCCAGTGCAAGCAAAAAGATGAATATTAAATAATGTCTGGGGCTTTTTGAGGAGCCTCTTTAACAGAAAAGATATTCATCTATTAGAGCAGCTATCGCTCACGCCACAGGCTTATGAGCTACGCCGCAGGAGGAGTTCTCCATCTGTACCTGGGCCTGCCAATTGACACCACAAAGACCTCCATGTGTGGTTCCATTTATCAGCACTATCAATGGATCAAGCAATCGTCTTTTCATTCACTTGCCTTGATCACAATACTATATAAAAATGAGCTCCCCAAGGACTTGTGATAAAAACTTCAGACAGAGGATGGGGATGAAACAATATAAGAAGCGAGAGGTGGATATTTTTGTTGGCTCGGGTAGAGCGTGTCTGACAGCAGCTGGCAGCTATGCATATCTTTAGCTGGGGCACCGCTGTACCCTGCTGGTGCCAAACCCTGGAGCTGAGTGACCTTGGAGCAGAAGGAAAGGTTGAAGGAGGAGTAAAGCACAATCATTCACTTTCCAACACTCGTGCACACACACAACCTCAAAGACTAGGCTCAGACTAGCATGAATTTCCAAGCAGTTTCATGAATGTCTATGGTGGTTTGGTGGCAGACAAGCACCACAGGGCTGGATCACAGTCCCACGAGGCCCCTAAAAAAACATCTTTGGAGGTCGCCAGACTCGCCCTGGCTCTTCCGAGGTACATCTGCTGCCCCTAGTGGCAGACACTTTAACATGAATAAAACAGAAAATCTATACTATTTTGTCAAAATTAAAATACAACAAATATTATATTAAAATTATGTCTGGAATGTGCGGTCACAAAAATTTCAGTGAAAAGGACTATTGCTCATTGTGAAGTGTAGCATTGTTTGAAACGCAGAAGTTACTTTCAAACTAACTACTGTGGCCTCAAGCCATCCTAGGTGTATATGACTTTCTTATTTCTGATGAACATAATCACAGAAATATTAATAAATATCCTGACGCATCAGAGATTTATAATGGCAGTGATAGGGATCAGTGAGTATGAGCTGAAGAAAGAGCTTTCATCCACATCTATCCATTATAAACATGTGCTCCACAAGGCTCCGGGGGGTTAATAAAGACCTTCTGAAGCAAAGCGATGTGTTTGTGTAAAAAAAAAAAAAATCCATATTTAAACAAGTTATGAAGTTAAACATGTAGCTTCCGCCAGACCGCCTTCCATATTGAAGTTACGAAGAAAGTGTAAACTGGCGTCACTTCAGTTACACTTTTTCCGTACGTTGAATAGGGAAGGCGTAGGACGTAGTGTAAGCACTGAACTGCAAGAGTTTTACACTTTCTGCGTACAGTGAATACGGAAGGCGGCTTGTGCGGAAGCTAAATATTTTACTTCATAACTTGTTTAAATATGGATATTTTTTTACACAAATGCATTGCTTCGCTTCAGAAGGACTTTATTAACCCCCCGGAGCCATGTGGAGCATATATTTATGATGGGTGGATGGAAGCACTTTCTTCCCTGCCATTATAAAGCTCGGATGCGTCAGGATATTTGTTACTATTTCTGCGATTATGTTTATCAGAAAAAAGAAAGTCATTTACACCTAGGATGGCTTGAGGGTGAGTAAAGCTTGGGCAAATTTACATTTCAAAGTGAACTAATCCTTTAAGAAGCCTGACCCCAACATACAGTACCAGCATCCGAAATACAGGCTACCATGCTGGTCTTTTCAACCAAGAACAACAACTGTAGGAGGAGGATTCGTATTTCATTTTTATAGCTGGAACATTTGAGTCAGCATTTGAGCCCACATAATGTTACTTACAGGTCACATATGGAAGATCATACACATAATGTTGGTGTAGCACCTCAATCTTGGATTACGTGGCTCATTAAGCATAGTCACCTCGTATCGGTGCTGTGCCTGCAAATCTCTCCATGAAAGCAAGAATTAGAGGAGAGAAGAAAAGGAGGAGTGGAAGGGGTGAAAGAAGATGACAGCCAAGACATTAATCCATTCCTCCATTAAATCACACAGCTGCCCAAATCAATCAGTCACCTTTCCTCTCCTTTCATCCTCTAGACTTGGAGATATTAGTATGAACTGATCAGAGGGGGAGGGGATGTATAAGCAGCCAATTAGATGCCAGGTAAGTCTCCGTTGGCCTTTAACAAATGCCATCAAATGAGGATGAATCGAGTCGGGCCTTCATTGCATTTCACTGGCACCGAGAGGTGCTGAGCGTAGTCCGATTAGCCCTGTCACAGTTCTGCTCCAGAGGGACCCAGCCGCCAATCAAACTAGTGCCCAGTAACGTGATTAAGCAGTACCCGCTAACTAGGTGACCAAGTCAAGCATGACTGGCTTGCAGAGAATAGAGCAGGAAAGGAGGGGTTTGAGGGTGTGGAAATGAAGGGGAGTGTCACATATCCATGAAATGAGCTCCAGGCACTACTTGAACCCCAACGTGCTGATAAGAACCTTGTCTATCACGGCTTACATGGCCTCTATTGCTGATGTGAGAGAGATTGACAACGGCCAGAGTCTCTTAGCACTGCTGTGCAGCTGTTGCTGATAGTATCTAATCCTGTCACCTGCCTCATTACCGAGGGTCATAGACTAAACGTCACTGATTCCCTGCAGCGGTCGGGGACCGAAAGCAATTATGTAGTTTCCGTAGAACAGATGTGCATGCAAAAAACAAAACAAAAACAATAATAATCATAATAAACATACCATGCTTTCAGCACCACAGAGAATTGATGCATCATCCCACATAAACAAACTCTGTAATGTCAACCCTGAGGCAACTGAAAAACAAACAATTATGTTTGCGAAATGGAGCATATCACTTCGCTCACAGCACATACTGCTTGAATTTCAGTGGAAATCATTTCATCACAGAAACTTGAAGTTTTGAATGTAATCACAGCAAAGGTTGTCTGGATCACAGCTTCTAAAAATGACAGCTTTGAAAAAATTTACTTTGAAACAAAAAAAAGGGAGAATCTTATTTAAGTACATTAATAGTGAGAAAGATAAGGTTTTATATAATCTTCGGTGGACCAAACTTGCTGAACACTGTATTTCAGTAGACGAGAGCTTAAAGCTAAACTTATTCCTGTCATGTCAGTTGGATTATAGTGGGAATCAAGAAGTGTAAATCATGTTCTTATTTGATCCTGAGGTTATCCAAAAACAGTTATTTTAAATTGCAATTATATTTCACCAAAATACTTTTTTTTTTTTTTTTTTTTTTTTTTTTTTTTTTTTTTAAAGGGGGACCTACACTGCGTTCCAAATTATTTTGCAAGAGACAAATCAGTAAGATTTCTGTACAATAAACATTCAGATTTTAGTTTTTCTAAGAAAGTGTTTGTTTGTTTATTTATCCATGTCTTTTTAGATAACTGGTATCAATCTCAGACAAAATAATTTGCCAGGTCTATGGAAACCCTACTTAGAGGTTGTTCCACATTTTTAAGCAAGTCACAGTTCTCATGCAATATGGGGAGGAAGAAAGATCTTTCTGAAGATGAAAAGCATGAAATGGTGCAATGTTGTGCAAAAGGCATGAAAACAACTAATATTGTGTGAAACTGAATGGAGATTATCGAATTATCATAAGATTTGTGAGTGATTTAGAGCACAGCAGAACTCGGTCAGATAAAGGCTTATTGAGGAAAGTTCCTGTCAAAAAAATTAATTGTATTAAAAAGGCAGCTATAAAAAAGCCAGTGTTGAGCAGCAATCAGGTATTTGAAGCTGCTGGTGTCTCTGGAGTCTCAAGAAGCTCTCCATCAGGATGGCAGTTGTGTGTAAAGATGCATTTTAGACACCACTAACCAAACCTCACAAAGAGAAACATTTACAGTGGGTGTAGAAATACATGAAGACTTGTTTTTAAATAGTTTTATTCACTGACTAAAGCCGTACTACAATGGATGGTCTAAATGGATGGATTTCTGGATGGTTGGTGAATGACCACCACGTTCCAACAAGACTGTGACGTCAGCAAGGAGCTGGTGGGTGATGATTTGGGCTGGAATATTGGGAAGTGAGATGGAGGGTATTAAAATGACTTTTGGAAGATATGTGGAGTTCATAACTGGCCATTTTCAGCTATAGTATAAAAAGGAGGATAGTGCCTTCTGAAATACAATGCACTATGCACTATCCCATGCTGCAAAAAAACACCACAGCAATAAAACTGGTTGAAAATGTATTTCTACACCCACTGTAAATGTTTCTCTTTGTGAGGTTTGGTTTGGAGTGGCTAAAATGCATCTTTACACACAACTGCCAGCCTGCATGGAGAGCTTCTTAAGACTCCAGAGACACCAGGAGCTTCAAACACCTGTTTGCTGCTCAACACTGGCTTTTTTATAGCTGCCCTTTTAATACAATACATTTTTTTGACAGGAACTTTCCTCAATAAGCCTTTATCTGACCGAGTTCTGCTGTGCTCTAAATCACACACAAATCTTATGATAATTCGATAATCTCCATTCAGTTTCACACAATATTAGTTGTTTTCATGCCTTTTGCACAACATTGGACCATTTCATGATTTTCATCTTCAGAAAGATCTTTCTTCCTCCTCATATTGCATGAGAACTGTGACTTGCTTAATAATGTGGAACAACCTCTAAGTAGGGTTTCCATAGATCTGGCTAATTATTTTGTCTGAGATTGATACCAGTTATCTAAAAAGACATGGATAAATAAACAAACAAACATTTTCTTAGAAAAACTAAAATCTGAATGTTTATTGTACTGAAATCTTACTGATATGTCAATTGCATAATAATTTGGAACGCAGTGTATAATACCCCTTTTACAAGATGTGATATAAGTCTCTAGAGTCCTCAGAATGTGTCTGTGAAGTTTCAGCTCAAAATACCCCACATTTATTATAGCTTGTCAAATTTGCCCCTATTTGGGTGTGAGCAAAAACACACCATTTTTGTGTGTGTCCCTTTAAATGCAAATGAGCTGCTGATCCATGCCTGCTTTCCAGAAGAGGGTGGAGCTTTAACAGCTCACGCTTCAGTTGCTCAATAACAACAAAGCTGGAGAATCTCACGCAGCCAATATGACGATTAAACCACCACTTTATGTTTTATTTTTGGCATTTTTGCCTTTTTTTAATGACAGGACAGTAAGTTGACAGGATGCAAAGTTGGAGCGAGAAAGGGGGGGACAGGATCGGGAAAGGTCCACAAGCCGGGACTCAAACTCGGGAAGCCCGAAGCGCAACTGCCCTATATGTCGGCGTGCTGCCCACGAGGCTATTGGTGGTGACTCAAATTACAATTTTTACTGTATTTTGCTCAAATAAATGCAGCCATGGAGAGCATAAGAGATTTCTTTCAGCATAGTTCTTTTAACAAAAAATCTTACCGACCTCAAACTTGTGTACGGTAGTGTATATATATTGGGCTACTTTATCTTCAACATAAATAACCTCTCATTTTGAGAGGATGTAATGGTCATGCCAATTACAAAGAAGAGTCTCACTGATTAATTTCGGACTATACAGGCTACAGGATAAACCAGCAGGAGACCATGTAGACTTCAATGTTCTGAGATGTAATATCTCTTATCTGTTCTAAAATCATCATCTACAGCTTGCATAATTATTTTCCCTGCACCCTCAAGCAACTAGTGAGAATATGTATTCTAGCACACTAATTTAAAATTAGAAACAAAAAAAATGCAAATATTAATCTACACACAGACGCTTTCTTCAAACAATACCCTGTGTTCTGCCGTTTTGCTGAACCGCAGTAGCACTAAGAGCGTTTATCCAGTGAAAGTCATCTGTACAGTATGTGTTTATAAGGGCTGGGCTCTGTCATGCCTCCTCTTTAAATATTTACCACCTCCAACTGTGAGGATGCGTGTCAAAGACTGAAGGAGAGAAAGAGAGAGAGAGAGATGGAGAATAAATGAATACATGCTTGCCCTCCACCCTCAAGACCTCCCCGAGGGTCTGTCTGTCTGGAAAGTCGAGAGACGGACAGCAACAGAAACACAGATCTGAAGGCGAAGAAAGAGGGACAGGAAAAAAAGAGGGGGAGGAGATAGGTGACTGAAGGTAATGGGAAAAAAGAGGAGTGGCAGAAGACAAGGAGACATAGAGGGGGGCCTGTAATTTGCAGAGACCCCCTGCAGGGTAAATTATTTATAGCCTGGCCTTCCCTACCGGTACAATTTGCCCTGAATTCACCTAAATTCATAATTCATATCAGTTTGTTCACCGTATATTTGGTCCGGGACCAGATTGTCCCCCTCTGTGCACTCAGCCGTCACTGTGTCTGGGTTTTCTTGAAGACCGGCATCTTATTTGCATGAACCTGTTGCAGGTAACTCAAGGGTTAAGTGCATATAGCGATGTAGAGCAAAAATAATACCAGTTCCTGATCCAAGCAGACAAGCTCCACACAATAGTGTGCATGGAATGCTAGATTACAGATTACATTGATCCCATTATACTCTGACGATAGTGGTGAAAGCAGCAATTATTGCTCACTAATAAAAAGTCAATATTTCAGAGAGACTATGCAATATTTGTCTTTTAAACATGTGCACCAGTGTTTCCTGCACAGTAGTGAATCTATGGAATGTGAATCGCGAAGAAACGTCTTTTAAATTGAGTGCCACTTTCCCAAAATTTGTTTTATTATTCTTTAAAGCTATGTAATTTATGGTTGCAACAATAGTGTTTTTTGCCATTTATGAGGTGGCTTGGATGAACGTGAGACTCAGGATACAGGATGACTTGACACTTAATAACACTTATAATTTGGATACAACAATTTTATGAACATATTCAATTCAAAACCCAGATGACATCATCTTGTTTAGCGCAGACATCTGTCATTCAGGGTATGCTTGTATAGATAGTTTTTTAGACTTTCCCGCCATTGCATGGTTATGCGATATTGGAATATTTGTGAGCAAGGGATTTTCTTTACTGTACATAGGCTGCATATATATATTATGTACTGTATACTGTATTACGGTAGGTTGTCGATCATAAGACTCAGACATTGATTGAAATTCTGGGTCTATTCTGATTGGCTCGTAATGTTTTTATCGTTTATCAGCTGGAAAAAGTAGAGTAACACTTTATTTTGGTGGTCCCCTTTAGACATTCTCTTGACCAGTGTTGGAGAAAGTTACTTTTAAAAGTAATGCATTACAATATTGCGTTACTCCCTAAAAAAGTAACTAATTGAGTTACTTAGTTACTTTTTATGGAAAGTAATGCGTTATGTTACTTTTGCATTACTTTTTTTCATCTAGGCTGAGCTGTTTGTTCTATTATTGGCAAATGTAAAGGCTCTTTTACACCAAAAGTGAAATGATAAGCCTCAAGCTGAAAGAAATGCAAAGTCACGCCTGTACAGAGGGCACAGTTCAAACAAACAAGTCTTTCAGCTGTGCTGCCATTCTGGAATACAGAATAATAGGACTCAGGAGAAGTAGTAAAGGAGTAAATGTATGCTCATATTTAATCTAGAATTAGTCTAGAATAACTGTCATGTTTACACAGTGCAAACAACGCCTCTGCACTTACTCCCGATTTCTCTCAACATAGGGACAAGAGGTATTTTGCTGTAAATGTAAAAGGAATGCGTTACTTTACTAGTTACTTGAAAAAAGTAATCTGATTATATAACTCACGTTACTTGTAATGCGTTACCCCCAACGTTGCTGTTAACTATAACGTTGCACCTACATGTCAACTCATTATAGAATTAGAAGAGTATTCTTAGTCTGTCTGCTACCCCTACCCCTTAGACTCCACTAATACTCTGAGAGTTAGTTGACATGTAGGTGCAATGTAATAATCAACAGGATCAAAATAAAGTGTAACCAAAAAGGGTTCTGAAAGAGATTCCAACGATGGTGTCGTTATCATAGGGGAATCATTTGTGCAGGAAATGGTTCTTTTTAGTGAATCAAAAACATACAACATGGCCGGTGTAATCTGATTCCCAAATGAATGGCTCATATTATACAGTTCCTTTAATGAATAGTTTGAAAGTGCAAGTTACCGACTTGAATCAGTCAAATGAATCCTCCTACTGGTTGCTGAATCAACATACTGAACTGCAAGATTGTATCCATATAAAAATTTTGTGAGTATCAAAACTGACTTACTGTCTATATGTAACGGAGTTTAAAAATATTTAAAATTTAGCATAAATTGGGGAAACTCGCCATTAGCTTTTGTGTTGCTCACGTTTGTGCACATGATATTGCGGGGCGGAGCTATGTAATCAGAGTCTCATAGCTCGTCCTGCTGGTAAGTCGCATCAATGATTGCTCTGTCTTAATTAAGTTTGGATCATTTTCAAGCCCAAGTCTGAACTGTAAACTGCACAAAAGTTTACTTATTTTGTCTGTCAGCTCCTAGTTGTGTTATTTGTGACAATAAGATCTCCGTGAACTCCGAACTTGTTTATTTTATTTAAGACTTCTCATGCGACATCGATGCACTGTATTCTCATCAGCCTTTTGGTGCTGTTTCTCACAGGTATGTGTTTTATTCGCTTTTGTCATGTTCTGTGTTAAAATATTAGCCCCAGCTGAGTCAAAGTCCCTTTAAGACAAGTCATTTCACTCGGCGGCCATCTTTGAAACGCCTCTCAGACATCCTGGGCATCATGCCCTATCTCTTTGAATGGGGAAACATCAAATTCTCCAAAACTATTCACCAACCTTACAATTACATTTCATATTTGAAATCACCAATGAAATCTGACAACAGCTGTCTTATAAATGTTTTATCCAAACGCTCGAATCATGACAAAAAACTATTTTTTTAGGCTGGATCAAGCTAATGCGCATGCGCAGACCTAAATGCGCGTCTCTTCTGCCACGTTTCAGAGGCGCGCGTCTGACTGTTTCTATAGAAACCGGCGCTTCTAACGGCTGCTGCAGTGACGCGATGACTTTACCAGTCGGCGATTTGCTCTTATTTAGAAGGCGGGACTTATTCCGTCATATTGCGCGTTACACTTTCTCCCATTCAAAACAATACGAGTGACACATCTTGTGTTATTCTATGGTTATTCTATAGTCTTTGGCTGAGCGTTAGCTATTAGCACACGTGCTTGCACGTGCAGTCCTGTGTAACTGCGCCATTTTCGGGCTGCGTTCTTCTCTCCTCATTTAATTTATACAAAATATGTAAAATGATGGTTACTTGAGTTTATAGTTTCACTGTATTAATGTGAATTGTCTGTTTATTTTCTTTAATGTATGCTTTATATAGAATTGTCCACTATATGTTCACGATCACTTTGAGAAAATGTAATCAGCAGAGCTGCATATCTCGTCCAGCTGACTTCTCATGCAACATCAATGCACTGCATTCTAATCAGCCTTTTGGTGCTGTTTGTCCCAGTCTTGTCTTGTCCCAGGCCCAGTAAAGCAACTTTGAGTGACCATCCACCTGATCTCAGCCTGAATTATTCCATCCAACACACAAACAGTCACATATATAACAAAGTTTTGGATGGATGGTGACTCCCCCTTACTGCAAGAATCTAATTCTGTAGGGAAACATTGTAGGGTGTACAAACAGAGCATTAAAAATAACAGATAAACTATAGAGGACATGATACTAATTCTCTCTTCCTGTTATAAGAGGATGAACAGGTCTCTTTGACTCTATAGCCCTTGATATGACACACTTTAGTTTAGCTTTTCTTCACACAGGGACATAAGCACACACTCCTCTTTGCCTCACTTTGGACAGCGATATTTCTCTGCTTTATTGACTTGACATCCTATGCGGTTTACCCAAGGGTCCCCCTGCGTGGATGTGGCCTCTCATCTTCATAAAGGCCTCTGATGTGCGCCGACAGCACCGGAGCGCACAGGAGAGCAGAGAGCCGCCCTAACCACCTGACAACTGACCTGTATCTCAAATTGCTACTGATGCAATGTTTGCGGAACACTGAGTCTAAGACCGGCAGAGCTTTTTTTTACCGTAATTATTCTGGTTCTTGTTTTCTAAAAACCCTCGCTCATGCCTCCTCCTCGCTATTTCTCTGGATTAAGGGTTAATATCGGAGACACAGAAAGCTGTAGAAAATAAAGGTTGTCAGAGGGGCAACCGCCCACTCGCTCCATCCACGTTACCATGGCAACGGGGTCTCCACAGCATCTCCTCCATACATGGACATACAAATTCAGTTATTCACACGCATGCACACCCACACACACACACGGGGAGACTATCATGGAGACTATCATGGAGTCATGCAGCATACACATGATCAAGCTTGCAACACACTATAAACAAATCTATCTGATGTATTTCAGTTAACAAGATATTATGCTCTAACCACAATGCCAACAAGGAAAATCATCCAGGAAAAAAAAAAAAAAAAATTCCCGCTGTCTTTTTCCATGTTACATGAGGCCGTACCCGTCAGGTTTATTTATTTATTGATGTTTTTTTTCCCTTAAGACACAATAAAAACAGAGGGAATAAAAGACTTGGTGAATAATTCAAGTAAAGAAGTGTGTTCATTAAGACAAGAAAGGTGGAAAAGGGGGTATAGATATTTCCAACAGAGCTTGAGGGGGGAAGGGGAAGAGAGGAGAGATAGAGGGAGGGACGGAGACTCCTCAAGATCAAAGGAGATTCTGATTGAATAATAATATTAAATATTAATCTGATGGTTATACAAAGAGAGCAACAGAAATGTGGGAACATGGTGACAACATTTAGGGAAAATTAATTAGGGAAATTAACCAGCTAGAGAACTTCAATTTTATCTATCCGACAGCAGCATGTGTAGCTCCATATGGCATATGGTTTGGTAATGAACATGTATACAAAGGTCAAGTTAGTCATTTCTTATTATTATTATTTACATATATATAGTGCTTTTCTCATTCTCATCTAATTTCTATTTCACTTGATCTGGGATACTTGAACAGCCTTGGATTAAGCCATGGATTAAAAATCAAATGTCTCTGCATGTTGTTTGAGAAAAAGTAAATTAATGTCAGCATCAAAAATGTAGGTGCATCATTGGTTTGGAACAAATGCCTACGGATTCACTGGCACAGATTCTTAGTCTCTCCGTCTCAACTCTAAATGGGCCACATTCACTTTGTTAGTGTCAGTCGCAATGACATACTAAGCTTGTGGAACACCAGCGTTCATTAAAGAAACACCTCTGGTGCTTTGGGATGACGCATGACATGCACACTTGGCCGGTCACCCAATTACAAATTTCACCCTATTCTGACAAGCCAAGTCAACAACGACGACTAATCTCTGTAGACATGAAGATATTCTACACTAAAGAGGTAATTAATATGACAAATGTTGCTTAAAGAGCTCATGGAATGACATGCTAGCATGGGACAGATGTATGTGGGGGGGCCTAAACTCATAAAAGGCAACAGTGAGTCAATATTAGCTTCGGTAAATGTAGCAATCATAGCATTATGAAATTAAGCGGAAAACCCATTACCACTGACCTTCTTTCTCCCTCCCCCCTCGGACCGCTTTTGTCAGGCACGGCTACTTTCCTGCCCCGGAGTATCTAGCAACTCTCTAAATTGACTAAATTCAGCCACGACTTTGACCTTCACTTTTGATTTTTCGCTTTTGAAATACAAACCGCGTCTTTTTCACCTGACTTGGGTCTCAATGCCGGATTGCAGTTCTCGGGTGCTGTCAAAGGGGTCAAGATTGAACTGATGAGAGAGGTGAGGGCATTTAAAAGGAACCGTCTTGAGCGCTCCACTGCAGACAGATAGGATAGACATCCTGTTCTACACTGACAGACCTGCAATGGGTCATTTACCCATTCAAACAGACCCATTTGTATATATATATATATATATATATATATATATGTGTATGGAAATTATATATTAAATTAAAAACTTAAACATGACAAAAATCCACGTACCCAAAAATTGAATATAGTCAAAACACACAAGAAAACAATACAATAGTAAATTAAACATTTTATAACAATAAGAGCTTCATACAGTTGAGAGTCTACAACCTTGTTAAGCTCAGAAAAGCATAATTATGCATACAACAATAACATTTGACCAAGCCAAAACAGCATGTCACAGCAACACAACACAGGATAATTAAACCCAGCACATCTCAAAGCACAGCAGCTCAATTAGGCCTTAATAAGGCCTGGACCACACAATTGCATGGAAGCATATCATTAGCATGCCACATGCTGTAGCTGGCTTACATCTGAGGGTCCCTGTGTGATGGAGATGGGGTACAGGCTGTCAGTAAGTGTGCATGAGTGTGCGTAGAGGTGTTACAGGTCCCTTGGGCCCAGTGATAAGTGGAGAGCACTGGGGGGAGCGCAGCTGTCGAGGGGTTGTGTGACACGCGGGGCATGTCAGCCGCTCCCGAGGGGAGATGCACAAACCCCACACCCTCATCATACCCAGACTGATGGACAGCCCGTCCACACCGTCAGCTGTGACATTACACCGCAAAACACGCTTTACCATGACAGATCACACCCACTACAAGGTCTCCTATCAAAGTAGCTCAACAGGGTGCTAGCAACACCAAGATCGTGGGTTTGATTTCCAGGGAACAAGCAAAATAAAAATGTTCGGCAAGCAAGCAAGGAAGAAAGAAAGCAAGCAAGCAAGCAAGCAAGAAATGTATATATTATATATTATTTTATATATATTTATACTACAGGGCTGTTGAATGCTCAAATCTTATTGACGAACGTTCTAAGGTGTGCAATTATTTTCAGAGAAACGTACGGCTAAAGTAATTCTAGGCAGGTCTTGACCGCATGTCCATATCACTTCGCCACATGATTTCAGTTATTTCAAAAGGTCCTTACTGCCTACAACCGCAAAACCAAAACCCACTATGACACCAACCAAGCAAATATAGTAAATAATAGGATATAAACGTCAAATTATTGTCATGGTTTTAGCCACAAAATACATTATGTCCTGAAAGCACATATTGTCTCCCGCTCTCTCTCAAAGAAATGCTTTCCTCTGATGAATTAATCAGTAAAATAGTTTAGCAACTTAAAAGCTACATGACATTTCTCACCAGCGACTTAATAGCTGTGGTTCTTGAGGTAGATAAACTTGCAGTTTCATTATTAGTTGAGAGACAGATCAGGCTGGCAAATTCACATGCTTATTCTCTCTCTCTCTCACTCTCAACTGTGTTAATAACTGTATCATATTAGTCTTATCAAATGGCTCAAACCTTCGTTACTAGTTCTGAAATTACGTTTTGGAATTAGCAACGAAGGCTTGGGATGAGATGTGTAAGAAATTAGTCCCTCACACAAGAGTATTTTAAGGACAAAAACCTGACAAATTTGTTCAAATACAACATCTGAACAATGTCTTGAGGTGTGGTTACCATGGTATAAGTGGAATAATTAACTCCGAACCATTGAATTATTAGAAAATAATGCACACCTGAGGTGTAGGTGCAATATTTTCTAATAATTTAATGGCCTGTCATCAATTATTCCTTATATTCATTTATTTTTCTCCTTTCTTTCTTCTCTGCTCATTTAATTGAATGTAATGATTCAGGAAGTCAGAAATAGTATTTTAGCATTTACTTAAAAACAATTGCTACTTTTTCTTATGCATTATATGTTTAGTTCTTATGCAACTGTTGTAATTCCTTTTCTATGTAAAGCACTTGAATTATGATTGTGCGTGAAATGTTCTATATAAATAACCTTGTCTATTTATAGAGTATATACTGTATATACACACACTATATATTTACAAAATTTTGTTAGATGCTTTTGATTAATCGATTAAAAAAATCATTAAAATGCTTTTGAAAAATATAAATAAAATTCAAAAGAAAAATTAGTGTCTTTATGACTTACATTTCTCTCTCTCTCTCTCTCTCTCTCTCTCTCTCTCTCTCTCTCTCTCTCTCTCTATATATATATATATATATATATATATATAAAACAACACGACTATTTAAATAGTCTATAATTAAAAATCATTAATCACTTCAAATGGTGGCCAGGTAGTTACAACACCTAGTTAAATTGCAAAAACTCTCAATGATCATAGGCCAGCTAAATGGATAGCCATACCCCGAACTCACTATATTGGTTGCCATGTTTGTTTGCTTAAACATGCAAGTAATGTTTTCCTAGTGCCACAGTGCCACTGTTTACACTTTTCATGGACTCAACCTACAAATAGCTTACATATAGTCGGCATATTAAGTTGGGATAGGAGAAAGTATTTTAACATCGTAAAACAATACACTACCTTTAAAGTGTCTGCCAAATAAATAAACATAAGTGCAGTTACAAAGTACTTTCCTCTCAACCTGTATACAGGAAAACACTCAGCAAAGCAGTTAAGTCCATTAGCCTATTCAGCAATCTTTAAAGCTATCAGCCATCTCTGCTTTGGATTATTCATGATCCCCTCACGACTTCTTGTCTCGTTACCTAATGTCTTTATTTCTTTCTTATGTAGTGAATGGGAAAATCAGTAGGTGAATTCTAGGCCACACCTAATCTGCGCTAGTCCTCTCCTCTCTTATGGAAATGAGAAGTATTGACAGGTCAAGGTCAGCCCTGCTTTAGTATTCCACAGGATTTGCATTCAAGCACAGCGGCCTTGCCTCATCTGTGAAGTGGCATGTACACAGATGACGAAAGTGAAACAATATAGTCAAGAAATATATCTTTTTATTGGAAGGATGTGGTATATAATATCAGATGTTCATTCTGCTCTGGCTTTCAGATCATAAAGACTCGATTAACCAGACCAAAGGAACATTTCTCCACCACCAACCCTATTAACTTTGTTAAAAGTTGCAAAAGCAGCACTTGGCTCTAAGTGCTCCTGATATAATCGAAAAAAGAGCGACTCTTGGGATCTGTGAAAAGAAATAAGCGAGACATTGCCTGCAGGCTGCGGATGCGGGTTCTGTAGGTCGAGTGGATATGTGTTATGTAAAAAAAGAGATTGAGTTGAGATATTCATCTTTCTTGAGCCAATGTCATACTATATATTTATCTCATCTGCACCGCAGACGTTTAGACCAAGTGTGTGTTTTTCCGCAGTTCACATGCATGAACACATTGACATAAGCCATTAGTGGCTCATGCAGCATGAACAAGCGAAATCGGTTTGAAGCGATTTGACTGTCATTCAAATGTCTTTGTCTGAATAGTGAGAAAATGGGGTCATGTTGGCTGAGTGAGTGTACTGTGTAATGCATACTGTCTGTCGTACTCCATACTGCCAGTGCTGGCAAAGTCTGTGTGGTATCAGTGCATTTGCAGAGGAAGCTAAACCTGAGACCGGACGGACTGGTGTAAAAACACAGTGATTCATTCTGCCATGCTCGGATGGAGAATGGATTGCACTGCTGTCCAATAGTGTGACAGCAAGGTGTCAATACAAGCCTGCCTGTTTCTTTTTCACACCAATCACCATGACAACCCTCTGACTCTAGCGGCACGCAGCCATACACCCAACCCTTCCCCCATTCCTCCATCCCCCCCATCTTTCTCTCTCTCTCCTCATCTGTCGCTACTTTCTTCCTGGCACAACTTCTGCATGTCCCTTATGCTTTCCCCAACACACGGATGGTTGATGTGACGTTACAGTCCAGGCTGTCAAACACTGTTAAGAAGTAGCTGTCTTAATATGTGGCACTTTCCATGAACAGGCTGCAAAATGGGTCCAAAACACATAAATAAAAAAGGGTTTTTTATAGTTCAACAATTGATTGTCAACCTCACTATGTCAAAAGTTTAATATTATATGAGCTGTTTTATATTCTAGTCATTTTTTACTGCATAAGGCTTATATTTTTTCAACCATGTAACCAGAATTTTGTAACTAAACAAATAGAGTTTAAAAACCTGATTAAATAACATAATTGACTGTTCGCAAAGACCCGCCCCCTTTAGTTACTGTTGCTACGTCCGTCAAGCCATGCCAATCTCTCGCAACACATCATTTTCTCACGCAGTGAAAAATACATCGCGGAGCAAAGAAGACACTGACAACGCGTCGACAGAAACAAGGTCTCAAATTTCAAATTTTGTCATTTTTAAGGAAATTTAAACAATAAATACCATTTTTTGGCTGTTTAAAAGGTGCCCTAGAAACAGTTTTTACAAGATGTAATATAAGTCTAAGGTGTCCCCTGAATGTGTCTGTGAAGTTTCAGCTCAAAATACCCCATAGATTTTTTTTTTATTAATTTTTTTTAACTGCTTATTTTGGGGCATCATTAACTATGCACCGATTTAGTGCGCGCCCCCTTTAAAATCTCACTATAATACAGTGCATTTACAAAGTTCACAAAGCTAATATAACCCTGATAAGATGTTCGTCATGCATACTGCATGCATGCGTCGGATCATGCGAGTATAGTATTTATTTGGATGTTTACATTTGATTTTGAATGAGTTTGATAGTGCTTCATGGCTAACGGGCTAAAGCTAACATTACACACTGTTGGAGAGATTTATAAAGAATGAAGATATGTTTATGAATCATACAGACTGCAAGTGTTTAAAAATGAAAATAGCGACGGCTCTCTTGTCTCCGTGAATACAGTAAGAAACGATAGTAACTTTAACCACATTTAACAGTACATTAGCAACATGCTAATGAAACATTTAGAAAGACAATTCACAAATATCACTAAAAATATCATGTAATCATGGATCATATCAGTTATTATTGCTCCATCTGCCATTTTTCGCTATTGTTCTTGCTTGCTTACCTAGTCTGATGATTCAGCTGTGCACATCCAGACGTTAGTACTGGCTGCCCTTGTGTAATGCCTTGAACATGGGCTGGCATATGCAAATATTGGGGCGTACATATTAATGATCCGGACTGTTGCGTAACAGTCAGTGTTATGTTGAGATTCGCCTGTTTTTGGAGGTCTATTAAACAAATGAGATTTACACAAGAAGGAGGAAACAATGGAGTTTGAGACTCACTGTATGTCATTTCCATAAACTGAACTCTTGTTATTCAACTATGCCAAGGTAAGTTCAATTTTTGATTCTAGGGCACCTTTAATGTGTCATGACAGATCACTGTAGTGCCAGCTTAAGCGGCTCGTGAACAGATCTCTTCCTAATAGTTCATTTGGCATCAAATAAACATGAATGGACATCATAAGGAATGTTATTTCAACCATGGAAAGATGTCAGTACACACTATTTTTCAAGTTCAAGTCCACCAACGTTAATCTGCTACTCCCCTGACTGCTTTGTCAGACAAAATGGTGGATTCAGCGATATGATTGTTAGATCGCCTGTCAATCAAACTCACAACGAAGGGTCAATTAAATAGACAATTTATTTAAAAAAATTTTTACTGTAAAAAGAAAATTGCTGTAGAAAGTGTCCAAATGATGTTACTTCTTAGGTATCACTGTTTTTAAAAGGAGGAAAATCAAGAAGGGTACCAAAAATGTGGGACACAGCTAAATATTACATGTTTGGTAATTAAACTGAATTAATAATTAAAAATACTACAAGGAATTGAATATAACTTCAAGAGAAGATAAGCATTTGATGTGTTTAAAACTAGCTATTTTCTATGTTGGGTTTATTTTGTAACATTTAAAATCTGGGATTTTTGCCTTTTATGCTTTGAAAAAACTAATGAGACAGCAAAGGGCACCATATTCATGGAAACTGCTTGTTTGTCCTCATTATTCATATGCATTTGCTGAGTTTTCTAGAATTTTAATCAGTGCTCATTTATATCTATTCAGAATAGAGATCAAAATATGTCCTGTTCCAGACCGTCTTTTTTTCTTTTTAAATCAGCACTATAAATTCTGCAGATCATACATAATACAGAGGTTAGCAGTTCTGAAAGATTTTGTAAGAGAATGAAATATGATATTGCTATTATGCCATTAACTTTTTCAGAACTTGAGTCATAAAATGCAACGGCAAAATGGAAAACTTTTACATTTTTGGTTATTAAAAGTTGTACAGTCATTTGATATGCTATGAGGATGCTAACTCAGGCAAAGACTAAACATTTTGATAGATCCTGTCTCTCGACCAGATCCCATCAGAAAATATCCCCTCATCTGATATCCAAAACCCTTAAACAATGTTCTGTCCGATATTCAAAACCAGTTCACGTTTTGTCTGATACCTAAAACCAGTCAACACTACATTTGGTCTGAAAGTATCCAAACTAATCATTGTTTTTGCAGATTGATGAAATTCACTGAAAGGTTCAAGCTTTATCACAAGGGGCTTTCACACTAGGAGTTTTTTTCGGAAGTACCTTTTTTTTTTTTTTTGGCGTGTTTGTTGCCTGGCAAGTCCAGAATGATATATCTTCTACAAGATATATCAGTCTAGTCAGTCCGCCCTCCGTCGTGCCTCGAGTCAACTCCAAACCGTACAGTGCAATCAGATTCGTTTATTTCAGTGACACAAACAGCGCCACTCTGGTGCGGCGAAAGTCCCTTCAATATCAACAAAGATGGCGCACGCGAGACCCGAGAGTTTGTTCTATCAAAGTCCCTTTAAGACAAGTCATTTCACTCGGCGGCCATCTTTGAAACGCCTCTCGGGCATCCTGGGCATCATGCCCTATCTCTTTAAATGGGGAAACATCAAATTCTCCAAAACTGTTCACCAACCTTACGATTACATTTCATATTTGAAATCACCAATGAAATCTGACAACAGCTGTCTTATAAATGTTTTATCCAAACGCTTGAATCATGACAAAAAAAATGTATTTTTTAGGCTGGATCAAGCTAATGCGCGTCTCTTCTGCCATGTTTCAGAGGCGCGCGTCTGACTGTTTCTATAGAAACCAGTGCTTCTAACGGCTGCTGCAGTGACGCAATGACTTTACCAGTCGGCGACTGGCTCTTATTTAGAAGGCGGGACTTATTCCGCAATATTGCGCGTTACACTTTCTCCCATTCAAAACAATACGAGTGACACATCTTGTGTTATTCTATAGTCTTTGGTTCTTTTCAGCCGTGAATTCAGTTTTAAATGACCAAAAACACATTAAGTCATTAAAACCCCAGCAGCTGACAGCACTAGAAGATTTTATTTTAAAAGACGACGTTTTGCTTCCCACTGGCTTTGGGAAAAGCTTAATATATCAGTTAGCTCCGCTCGTTGCAAAGAAGATGTCGTTGTGTGAAACTCCTGTTGTAGTCGTGGTGTCTCCTCTACTTGCACTCATGGAGCAGCAGGTAACGAAGGCCTCCAAGCTCGGAGTTACCGCTATGCAGTTATGCTATCCGCCCTTCTCTGATTGGTTTACTCTGCTTGCTGTTTGCTCAGATTTGCTCCACCCTAGAAATCGAATTGATTCAATGGCGACCAGACTCATCCGCTGGTACAGCGGTGAGGCTGAATTTTCCAGGCAACCGTGTTTGCGCCACAAAAATTGGGAACAATTTTAGTTATAGGAACACCTTTTTGGGGGACTAAATTAGCTCCTATTTCACAGTAGGCTCTAATGCAGCACAATAGGAACTATCAGTGATGTAAGAGTATGT
The DNA here is from genome assembly GCF_018812025.1 of Megalobrama amblycephala. NCBI lineage: Eukaryota > Metazoa > Chordata > Actinopteri > Cypriniformes > Xenocyprididae > Megalobrama > Megalobrama amblycephala. The sequence goes on from NC_063067.1 coordinate 18,013,296, forward strand.
TGATTGGCCGAACACATGCCATACGAAACACCGGCACCCGGCATTTTTAAAAAAGTCATGTAAACAGTTTATAGCCTATATATTTACTCCACAAACATGGAAAACAGTGCTAAATGGGCCGACACTTAAGTCTAGGCACTTTTCAACCTTTACACTATGGAGTTGTCGAATGCAGGGCTTAAATGATGTCACTGTCGGCCGGCTTACGTCACTTCAGAGTTCCTACTTGCGGAGTGAATGCAACTAGGAAAATAGCCCTAGGGGAACATTTAGTTCTCTGGGGAACAGGATTGTGGCTAGTTCCTATAACAGAGTTCCTATAACTGCTGCGAAAGCCCCTACACAGTCTGTCAACTCAGGAACTTCAGACAAGATTTCACCTTCAACCTCAAGATGAGACAGGAAACAGATTCCTGGCAAGTCAGCAGGATCTAACACTTTTGAAGTCCAACCGTATTGTTTTTGAACATTATAATGCATCAAATTCTCTTACTTCAAATTCTCAGAAAGCCCATTGCAATTCTCAAATCTCATTTCTTTCAGCAAGAGATAGATTTTAATGGTGTTATATGTTATTGCAGAGGGAACAGGAAAGGACAGGGAGCAAATTACTACAATCCTCAGGAAAAGATAAAGATCAGAGTGTGTTACATTTTATGTAAGGCGGGCTTATGTAAAAAAAAAAAAAAAAAAAAAAAAAAAAAAAAAAAGACAGAAATTTAAATATACTATTTTATATAGTAGTTAAATACACTACTATACACTTTTTTTTGTGTAGCCACGTGCAATATTGTGTTTATCTTGTTTACGTCTTTTTCTAAGTTTCTTAAATGTCAACCACCCACGCAGATGCGTTGTAATGTGATGAAGTGTGGGAAGATTTGTTTTTGTTAACTAGCTGTCTCTATCGATAACTCCAGTCAATCTCTCTTCCTCCAATATCCCATTTTCCTTTGCTCTCAGATGCCCGTTCCTCTTCACATCCGTCTCTGCATTGAAACACCACTCACTCACTGCACTCTCATGAAAACACACACATCCTCCATCACTTCAGAAACAGATTGTACCCGCAGTCCCATTAATAAAACTCAAGAGACCATAACTTCATAAAAACAACAACAAACATACTGTTTCAACTATATTTCCCTAAACCATTCATGCAAAACTCCATCTCAAGCAGTTTTGGTCATTAAAGTTAACTGATATTAATTACCCATTCCTTTACACGCTAGTTGAAATCAATCACGTGTAAATTTTCTCTACAGGTAGTCAAAGCAAGGGGTGTCGGCCATGGCTTCTTGCTTTGCCTCTTTCGGGCAAATATGTGTCCCTCTGACGAGCGTTTTTTTTCCCTGGAGGCAAATCTAATTATTCCCAACAGAAAGTACTGTGGAACTCGATTTCAGACTCAGCGGTCGTATCCTTTCAGCACATACCGATTTGGGCCCATCAAAGGCAACACGCTATCTCCCGCAACCAGCTTTGCCTTGGAGTTGTTAAAGTCTGGGGTGTGGTATGACACTTCACTATGTTTGGGATCAAACGCAAGCAATTCGGTCATGATATACTCTCTGGCTGTTCTCTAGTAATGTGACACAGCACAGCGCAGCGCATTTGTCCTTATTCTATATAAAGCAATACATCACAATGCTGCCCCAGTGAGCAACTACACACATACAGAGCGAGTATATGCCGCATTTTTGTAATCTCTTTCGTTTCTCCCCCCAATCGCATCTGTAATCTGGGGCCAGTTTGTCCTTTTCTCCTTCTTTTTTATGTGTCTGGTTATGTACTCCAAAAGGGGACACAGCTGTAACCGGGGCTCTCTCGCTCGTCTCTCTTTCTCTCCCTCTCTCCAGGCTGATAAGAGATGACAGCGGTAGTTGGCCCTGATTCCTGGCTGAATCTCAACAGAGCACACAAGGGGAAATGGAGAGAAAAAAGGAGAGAGAGAGAAAGAGAGCACATGGGGATCCGCACTGCCCTTTCCCGGCAGTTACAGAACCACTGAAAAGCCCTAGAAAGAGTGTTTGACTACACAGAGCTGACGCCAGACGAATACACTAGTGGTTGTCTACTGGTTTTGTTTCAGGGTTAAGAACAAAAGATATTGCAAGCATTTTTTCTTCCTTTTTAAATGTTGATAAGCCAGTAAATTTGATTTAAATCAAATACATTTATTTCGCTCATAATAATGCACAAGTATATGCAGTTAAAGGGTTAGTTCACCCAAAAATTAAAATTCTGTCATTTATTACTCGCCCTCATGCCGTTCCACACCCGTAAGACCTTCGTTAATCTTCGGAACACAAATTAAGATATTTTAGTTGAAATCCGATGGTTCTGTGAGGCCTGCATAGCCAGCAATGTCATTTCCTCTCTCAAGATCCATTAAAGTACTAAAAACATATTTAAATCAGTTCATGTGAGTACAGTGGTTCAATATTAATATTATAAAGCAACGAGAATATTTTTGGTGCGCCAAAAAAACAAAACAAAATAACGACTTATATAGTGATGGCCGATTTCAAAACACTGCTTCATGAAGCATCAGAGCACAAATGAATCAGTGTATCGAATCATGATTCAGATCGCGTGTCAAACCGCCAGTGGCTGAAATCACATGACTTTGGCGCTCCGAACAGCAGATTCGATACACTGATTCATAATGCTCCGAATCTTCAAGAAGCAGTGTTTTGAAATCGGCCATCACTTTAAAAGTCGTTATTTTGGTTTTTTTGGCGCACCAAAAATATTCTCGTCACTTTAGAATATTAAACCACTGTACTCACATGAACTGATTTAAATATGTTTTTAGTACCTTTATGGATCTTGAGAGAGGAAATGTCATTGCTCCCTATGCAGACCTCACGGAGCCATCAGATTTCAACAAAAATATCTTCATTTGTGTTCCGAAGATTAACGAAGGGTGTGGAATGGCATGAGGGTTAGTAATAAATGACAGAATTTTCATCTTTGAGTGAACTAACCCTTTAATTACTAGGAATATAATATAATATAATATAATATAATATAATATAATATATAGGGCTTTTAAAAACTATTATTTATCATACGGTCACATATTAATACATTTAATCCATGCACAAGTATATGTGTAATTACTAAGGCTGTCAACTGAATAATATAATATAATATAATATAATATAATATAATATAATATATGATCTCTGCGATTAATTAAGATTAATTAATCTGAAAATTATGTAAATAATTGCATGAAACTTTCTTGATTGACAGCCATCTGAATTACTAATACAAATATTACTTTTACTTCAATTTTTTTTCCCCTCTGCATTTACCATAGGCCATTTTTGGGCCATGATGACCCACCAGTTAAAAATCACTGGTTTAGGCTACACCAAAATCCAAAGCCATGGCCATTCATTAAGATATCTCACACACACACGCACCTACACACACGCACTTACGCACACCCCTACACACACACACACACACACACCTACACACACACACACACACACACACGGGTAATATAACAGATGGAGCAAAGACAGAGCAAGAAAACACCAGTACCATCTTCTCCCAAATCCAATTAAGTTTCCATGATGGTCTCCCTAATCCATTCTGTCCAAGGTGGACGACTCAGGACTGGTCAGCATATCCGACCCGGTGTCAACCTCCATTCCTCAAAATGAGTTTACCAGCCTTCCATATCCATGTCATTATCAGAGACATTATCAGCCACATTAGAGGAGATTGAGTTACTAGCCTCGGTGTATATTACAGGCGATCAGAGGAATCTTCTCTGGCTCGAGCAACAGAGATAGTGGGAAGCGTTCCACGGCACTTAACAGAGCGTGTGAGCCACAGTCATAGCAATGGCAGCTTACATGTCACAGAAATTTACACTTCATTGTAGCTTCTTTTACACAAGAGAGCCGCCGGAACGCATGTCTAATCCTTATAAAAATAAACCAGACAGGTGGCCTGACAGTGGCTTCACTGCGGGAGAAGGAAAGCCGACAGGGTGTAAGACGAAATACTGGAAGGATGAGTGAATGAGAAGAGAGAATGTTTGTGACAACAGACGCAGTGGTCTCCATACTCCGTTAGCCTTAAGAGAAGGGAAATCAACCCGCACCTGATGTGAATTTTGAGTTTTTTTGTACCAGTAAAAGGATGTTTGTTAATTAGTGTCATGGGTGATGAGATAAGCAGGCCGTTATCTTCTGCAGGGGGTGGTTGCGCTTGTGGCATCCTGCGAGTGTGTGTGCTGCGCAAGCTTTTGATTTCATGTGTGAGTGTGTCTGTATGCACTTTGTCATAGTTTATCACTGTCAGCTGTGACATTTTAATGGCTACAGGCATCATCTCACTCTCGCTCCGCTCCCTTTTATATATATATATGCACTTTCACATGCATTTTCACACTTTTAGTAATGCTTACTTGGTAAGGGAATCATCACTGTTATTATTATGGTTAGAGATTTGAACAAACCATTACACCTAAAGTATTCAAATTGCCACATAATGGTGTCCCATACTGTTTGTGCCACAGATATGAATTATACCTCAAATTGAGCATCTTATTGAGAAGAGGTGAGCCATTTCTTTACAACGAATGATGAAATGGGTGGAAAAAATTGCACAAAAATGCAATTAGATGGGGAAAAAAATCCACTTACACTGGGGAACTGGCAATGCACTGGCCTAGCAACTGCATATCAATTTACCAGCAACCACCCAAAAAACTTTGCAAATATACAGCAACTACCCTGGCAATCACCTAAAACACACGTATCAACCAAACATCTTTAAGGCAATCATTTGCAAGGGCAAGCGTCACTCTCATGCAAAAATCTAGTTTTCTATCCATCGCAAAAATCATCTCCCCACCTATTCTCTCATTCCTTGTGAACCTCCTCCCAGCCTTGTTCCCCTGGCTCTCTTCAAAGATCATTTCCTGTCCCCTCATGACACTCTCTTTCTTGATGTGCATCTTCATCCTGCACTCATCCGGGAGCCCCACCCAGCCCATCACCCCTCAGGTCATCCCATTGTCCAACTGCATAATTACCTCATTAAGCTTGTTAGCATTGTTTATGACCCTGTATAATTTCTCCATGAGCTCTCTCCATCTCTGTTTTTTTTTTGTCCCCTCAGTTTGCTCATTTTTCAGCATACCCCCAATTTGCCACCGTTAGCACTTCAGTTAAACATAACTCTCTCCCTCTCCTCTCTTCCATGCCCTTTCATCTTGCTTTGCTCACTCCAAATGTGTGCATGCGGAATAACATCTCTCAAGTTTGTTGTTGTTTATCAGCTCCTTTTTCCCTAAAGTGTGCGTCGAGATTCAGCACAGTCAATTTTGCAGTGGTGCACTGCAGTATCACATCAACATCATAAACACAGCCATTGCTGGTTTTACATTCAGCCCCAGTTATCTCCTGTCTGCGAAAACACGCACCGCCTCACACGACATGCAAGGAGGAGAAAGTGAAGGCTGAAATACCTGAGAAAACAACACATGGACGCACACACATACTCCTTGAAGCCAGAGTAAACAAAGCTTAACTGTGATAATGTTTCTAGTAATAAAACCATCCACTGATAGAGCAGGATATAAGATACATTGAGATACATAAGAAATAAAATACATAAGATGCATCGAGAGGATTTCTGTGTATAAATGTCACACTTTTGGTCCACTGGAATTTTTTAAATGTGATTTATCCAATCAGGACCTGTTCCTGGATCAACATTCTAGCTGATATTGGAGGAATTTTGCTATCAACCAATCAGATTTTAGAGTTAGGAGCTTAGCCAACATTTTTAAGACTGTTTAAAATGGAGCGAAGTGGCAAACTAGAATGCCAGCACTGTTTCGTGTCCAAATATGCAGTATTCATTAAACATTAGGTGAAGAATACTCAAATGGTGCACTGTTTCCACCGAGATTCTGAAGTGCCAGTCCAGTTAACAATTAACATGCATATGGTATTCATACGACATACATGCATACTTGTAGAAACTCATTTAATTAAATTAAGCATGCAGCTTACGGGTCTTTTTTCCCCTTTCAGTAATGTAAATTGCCATTACTGTCCAAAGCTCAAATTCATCTGTTATAGCAAAGACTATCCATGGGTTTCAAAGACGTCACTTCCGCTATGCCCGTCGCCATATTTGTGTCCGGTCACAGCTGCGCGCTCTGTTTAAGTCTATGGTGACAGCAGCTAACTACCAGAGGAAGGCCAGCAAAACACTCTCAGAAGGTTCACAACAAATTTACAATATGTCTGGGATATGTGGTGCTGTTAGCCGTTTCAACAGTCGTCAGAACTACAAATTTATTTGATCCCAAAGGAGTTAGATCGGCGGAATTATTGGCTTCATTCAGAAAGGACCACACCACTGGCAGCCAAACAGCAACGCACAACATTAATAACTGCTGGGACTGTCATTTACATTTATAACGAGAACACTATTGTAATAAAATGTTCTGAATTCTCTATGTTGTTGTTTCAGCGTGTTGTTGTGGGAAGAGGGCGTCTACTGGAGTTAAACATTGATTACATAACTTGTTCAAACTTCACTTGTGCATTCGCGTAATTTTGTGCAGATAAAACTTGTAATATTAATTTTATGAAGTATAAATATCTGATTATTCTCATAAAGGATGTGTTTCGTTGAGGAAATAACCCACAGAGCTGATGATCATATAGCTTCAGCGCGAGCGCTCAAAAAGTAAGGCAAAACATTAATATGATTGGGACTGTCCTTTTATATATTATAATATAGTCGTATATACTTGTAACATAAGGTTGTTAATTATTTGGGCTTATTTGCTGTGTTTCGGAATTCCATGACGTTACTTTAAGTTCATATATGCGTGATTTTGTGCAAATACTAGTTGTAGTATTATTTTCATTTTGTATAAATATCTGAATTATTTTATATAGGATGTGTTCCGTTGATTTAATTAACTTTCAGTTTATGTGTTTTTATTCTCTTCAGCTTCAGCGTGCGCAGCTCAAACAGCAGTGATTAAGTCATTAAATGTTTACAGTAATATTAAAACTTTCATATTTAAAAAAAAAAAAAAATGAATGCATTAATTTTAATAACTAGCTCTTATATTGTTCTCGTATTATATTCAGCAACACATGGTTTGATTAATAAGGATCACGAACAATAATTTTTTTCTCAAATCATCTCATTTTGATAACAGTATTATTTGAGCTGCACGCGCTGAATGAACACCCGTAAAATTAAGCACTTTGCTAGAAGGTTAATTAACTCAAAGGAACACATCCTATATAGGGTAATTCATATATATTTATACAAGACAGACATAAAATTACAACTTATATTTGCACAAAATCATGCACACATGCTACTTGAACTAAGTAATGTAGTCAGCTCGTGTCGTGAATTTGTTCATCCTGTAATAACACGCCGAAACACACCAACTAGAATTCACAATATTTTAATACAATATTGTATACAATTATAATGTTATGTAAATTACAGTCCAAGCAGTTATTAATGTTGTGCGTTGCTGTTTGGCTGCCAGTGGTGTGGTCCTTTCTGAATGAAGCCAATAATTCCGCCGATCTAACTCCTTTGGGATCAAATAAATTTGTAGTTCTGACGACTGTTGAAACGGCTAACAGCACCACATATCCCAGACATATTGTAAATTTGTTGTGAACCTTCTGAGAGTGTTTTGTTGGCCTTCCTCTGGTAGTTGTAGCTGCTGTCACCATAGACTTAAACAGAGCGCGCAGCTGTGACCGGACACAAATATGGCGGCGATAACATACAGTGACGTCACATGAAACCCATGGATAGAATAACACAAGATGTGTCACTCGTATTGTTTTGAATGGGAGAAAGTGTAACGCGCAATATGGCGGAATAAGTTCCGCCTTCTAAATAAAAGCCAATCGCTGACTGGTAAAGTCATCGCGTCACTTCAGCGGCCGTTAGAATCACCGGTTTCTATAGAAACAGTCAGACGCATTTAGGTCTGCGCATGCGCATTAGCTTGATCCAGCCTGAAAAATAGTTTTTTTTTGTCATGATTCGAGTGTTTAGAAACTAAATTTATGAGCCGGTTGTTGTTAGATTTCATTGGTGATTTCAAATATGAAATTTAATCGTAAGGTTGGTGAACAGTTTCCCCATTCAAAGAGATTGCATGATGCCCAGGATGCCCCAGAGGCGATTCAAAGATGGCCGCCGAGTGAAATGACTTGTCTTAAAGGGACTTTGGTTATAGTGCGGTCACATTACGACAAATTTTTGCAGGTGGAATCCAGTCATTTCAATAGGAATTCTCACAATCAGGTAATACACGTACAGGCGAAAGATTTCTCCATGCAGATTTCTCAACAGGTTCAAGTTCGTCATGTGGATTTGCTGCATTGATCGATAAAAAGCTGTTTGGTTTGAAAGTGACTTCTGCGAGCTGCGGTTTATACATTGCTACACTAGGCAATGGACCTTTTTTGCTTGCAAAATTTCAACAGATTTTTGCAAATGTGATCACAACTTTGTGTAGCAACCTTGTAAAACTGTGACACTGACAGCATCTGAAACGCTTTCCAAAAATGGTGCACAGCTTGGGTTGAGAGATACTGCAACAGTTCGTATGTACAGGAAGGAGGCGGCGGGAACCAGCGAACATTCAACAAAACTTTAATTCAAAATAAACAAATACAAAACGAAAGTAATGCTGGCAGACCCTCGCGGACGTCTGCCGGCCACACAAACATAATAAAACATAAAATAAAGTCCAGGCCTTGTCCTTCACTGTCGTCGCTCCTCCTTTTATGCTCCCGGAGCTCCTCCGTGAGAGACTCAAGGCCGGTGCGCCTCGCAGGTGATGCTCGTTATCACTTGCGTCACCGGCCTCACGCCGTTCCCTCACGGCTCTCGCCCGCCCTGCTCGTCACAGATACGTTTAAGCCCTGATGCAAGACTTTATTGACCTATCATTTCTCTCTAATTATAGGATAGGGTTATTATTGGGACACCGTGATTTTGCCGAGTTAGAAGTGTTCCTAGATCAACAAGTTTTGTTGATCCTGGAACAACATTCCTGTCTGAAAATTGAGTCCTAACCCCATCCCCTGCCCCTAAACCTAACCCTACCCATAAGTTATCTCTAAATTCAGAGGGAAATGATAGGTGAATAACACTGATGTAGAAGCACCTAACCCTGGTTTTAAATTTGTTGTAAACTTGACAAACTGAAAACTTGTCTCTCAAATCTGATTGGTTGATTGGAATGTTGTTCCAGGACCAACAAGAAACATGTTTTAAAGGTGCCCAAGAATGCTTTTTCACAAGATGTAATATAAGTCTAAGGTGTCCCCTGAATGTGTCTGTGAAGTTTCAGCTCAAAATACCCCATAGATTTTTTTTAATTAATTTTTTTTAACTGCCTAATATAACCCTCAAATGGATCTTTACAAGATGTTCGTCATGCATGCTGTATGCATGCTTCGAATTATGTGAGTAAAGTATTTATTTGGATGTTAAAGTTTTATTCTGAGTGAATTTGAGGCTGTCCTCCGTGGCTAACAGCTAATGCTACACTGTTGGAGAGATTTATAAAGAATGAAGTTGTGTTTATGAATTATACAGACTGCAAGTGTTTAAAAAAATGAAAATAACGACGGCTCTTGTCTCCGTGAATACAGTAAGAAACGATGGTAACTTGAACCTCATTTAACAGTACATTAGCAACATGCTAACGAAACATTTAGAAAGACAATTTATAAATATCAGTAAAAATATCATGCTATCATGGATTATGTCAGTTATTATTGCTCCATCTGACATTTTTCACTGTTGTTCTTGCTTACCTAGTCTGATGATTCGGCTGTGTGCAGCTCCAGACGTTAACTGGCTGCCCTTGTGTAATCCCTTTCATAATGTTGGGAACATGGGCTGGCATTATGCAAATATTGGGGGCGTACACCCCGACTGTTACGTAACAGTCGGTGTTATGTTGAGATTCGCCTGTTCTTCGGAGGTCATTTAAACAAATGAGATTTATATAAGAAGGAGGAAACAATGGAGTTTGAGACTCACTGTATGTCTTTTCCATGTACTGAACTCTTGTTATTTAACTATGCCAAGGTAAATTACATTTGTGAATCTAGGGCACCTTTAAGTGTCTATTTTACAGTTTTGTGTTTTGTTAGTCTGCTTCTTCTGCATCCATATTGCAGAACTTGATTTCACCAAGTGCAACATGTTCCTGGATCATCATCTTTGTTGATCCTAGAACACATTCCAACCAAATTAGATTTGGGGAACAAGTTTACAGTTTATATCAAGTTTAGGCTTACATTATAAGTTATGAGTAGGGTTAGGTTTAGGGGTAGGGATATGGTTAGGATTAAATTTTCGGACAGGAATGTTGTTCCAGGATCAAAAAAATATGTTGACCCAGGAACATGTCTAACTGCAAAATCAGGATGTGCTTCATTATTACAGTGTTTTGTTAGTCTGCTGCTTATTTGTCTGGTAGCAAAAGTGGGTGGTTTAATCAAACTTCACACTTCAGCAGAGCATCACAACTACAGCATCAAGACTACAATTAACGTCTGAATCATTCAAATGTGTGCAGTCGCCTTGTCAAAGAAAGGACAGCTAAAATGTGTGATTGTCGAGATTCTTTTCTCTTGATTAGTGAGCGTTAGCTCTGTAAGGGGGATGTGTTGTATCTTTTCTTGGTCCTGACTTGCCCCACCATCCCCAGGTCTTAAAGTGCTTCTGGGTGGTTGGCGAGTGCAGTGTGAAATGAGACGACACAGTAGGTGAGATTAAATTAGCAGAGTGCATGGGGATCACACTCACCAGAGCACTGATCCTGCAGTAATGAATATATCATGCCTGACATAACGCTTTTGACTCCGCTAAAACAAACACTCAAAGCCCCAGGCCTGTCACACAAACCTACAAACGCTCTCACAGCTATACCACTGGAGAACTGAAAAGCACTGGAAAGCTGAGCTGGAGTGAAGACCAGACCAATACCAGGGCAAAACTAGACCTACTGAGACCCAGACCATGACTAGATCCATTAAGACACAAAATTAGATTCAGACTACACACAGATGTCCCAGATCGAAATGAGACCTATTGAGACTCAGATCCAGACTAGACCCATCTAGATGCAGACTCGTGAGTCCAAGAACCAGGCTGTCAATTTTATTAAACAGAAAAAGGGGAAATGTTGAATGCTTAAAAAAAAAGAAAAAGAAAAAGAGATTAAAGTTAAAAGTATATATTAAAATAAAATATTAAATATCTTACCATATTAAAGATTAAATATATATCAAAATCTAAAACTTAATCTTACATGAACTTTAATAAGTAATTTTATCATTCATGTCCACATCCATCTAAATTCAGACCTGTCAGTCCATGAAATTAAATACAAGAAATGATAAATGGTAAAATAAAAATAACAAAAATATTAAAGATATAAAAATCATAAAATATTAAAACAAATATTAAATGTTCAATAAATGTAAATTATGAAAATACTAATAATATTAAAAATATTCTCAAAAGAAAACATTTAGTATAAATGATAAAAAAAAAAAAAAAAATTATCCTTTTAAATACACTCTCATTACATTGGAGGTACACTAAAGAGGACACTGGCTATTGAGACATCTTTCCCTGCATGAAAAGATTCTGGAAATAGACCGTGGCCTTGGTCTGGGATCATAAAGCATCTCTGATGTAGACCCAGACTAAAAAAAAAAAACAGACTAAAGCCACACTTATGCGACAATTTCTGAATTTCTAATCTTTTATTATGATAAGAAAGAAGCCACAGATCTCCACAGTCATTAATCTAGCAGACTGTCAGCCCACGGCAACAATATGGTCACCCATTCCAGTCCAGGTCATCTCATAATAAAATCTTCCAAACAGCAGATTTTCAATAAATGATGAATAAATTATGTAAAAAAAACAAACAAAAAAATGATTCACCGCAGCTGTAGGCATTATGTAAAGATTGATATAATATAAAATGTTTAGTTAAAGGGTTAGTTCAACCAAAAATGAAAATTCTGTCATTATTTACTCACCCTCATGTCATTCCAAACCCGTAAGATTTTTGTTCATCTTCGAAACACAAATTAAGGTATTTTTAATGAAATCTGAGAGCTTCCTGTCCCCCCCCATAGAGCACTACCACTTTGACGCTTCAAAAACTTCATAAAGAGATCGTAAAACTAATCCATATGAACTGAGTGGTTTAGTCCAAATTTTCCAGAGACTCAATTGCTTTATATGATGAATAGACTGAACTTAGGCTTTTATTAACACATAAACATTCACCAGCACACACATCAGTTGTGGTAAACGGAAGCTCAAGCATGTTTGCTTGACGTGTGCAAGAACCAATGAAGTCCATTTGAGCTTCCGGAAGAGGTTTGTTCTCGCGCATCAAGCAGTTTCCGTTTAGATTTTGTTTATGTTTGCTGATCAATGTTTATATTTGAATAAAAGCATAACTTAAACCTGTTCATCATATAAAGCGATAATCCAAATTTTCTAAAGAGACTTTAACCACTCAATTCATATGAATTAGTTTTACAAACTCTTTTGAACCTTTTGAAGAATCAAAAGTGGTAGTTGCGTAGCTGTCTATGGAAGGACAGAATTCAGCTCTCAGATTTCATCAAATAGATCTTCATTTGTGTTCTGAAGATGAATGAAAGTCTTACAGGTTTGGAATGACATGAGGGTGAGTAATTGATGACAATTTTCATTTTTGGGTGAACTAACCCTTTAAGAATCAAATTAGGTAGAAGAACAGTGAAATTGCTATTATGGGAAACTTATGACAATGGACTACACATCTCCACACAGTACTCAACAGAGAGACCTCTCACAAAGCAGAGATTCACGCTGAGTTCACTCATTCATTTGGTCAATAATGTCTCTTTTATTAAAAAGAGATATAAAGAGGAATGTTTGTTGGACAAAGACATGGCTTTATTTCACCCAACTGTGGGAGGAGACTGCACTTGTTTTAGCACAGCTGCATTTTTCCTTTACAATTTTTTACTTTGTTGCTTTATGTTGACATTCACAACCTACACATTTTGAATAACAAAGCTAGTTACAACTTCTGCTGTCAAAAACAAGCAGCTAGTCTTATGAAGAGAAGAAAACCTTTGCACAAGAGGGGTTTCAACTATGGTGACAGTGTTGGTTTGTTTTTGATTTATCGTCAAACTTACGCCTGCTTTTTGGTGATTAAATCCAAAGAATTGACTGATTTAAAGTGACCTCTGTCAGCATAAGTTAATTTCATCAGCATATTTAGGGCCGACTCTTTGAGATGGATGCATTATGGTCTCAATTGCATGATTGGCTTCATTTTGTGAAGCTTTGCATGTGGGGATTAAAAAAAAAAAAAAAAAATGCAACTCATTCTCAAGAACCCATTACTTTGATTGCAGTCTGAAGAAGTATTTTGGCTGGCAATGCATGAATAAAGATATAACCTTGAAGAAGCAAGAAAAAAAAAAAAAAAAAAAAAAAATCACTTGCAAGTGCCAAAAAGAACAATAGAGCGAATTGTTTAACATCTTGACATTGTTTTCTTCCTTAACTAATATTTTTACATGAAAATAGATTTTTTTATACAGGGTTACAAATGATATTCACTCTCTCCTTGGTTACTTTATTTCAACCAACTGGTTCGACAAACAGAAAAAAATAATAATAATTATATCTCTCCTTCCTTCTCCTAACATCTCATGATCTTGTGTTAAAATTCGAGCAAGTCACAAACACCTTTTTTTACCTATTAGTACTTGTTCTGCTCTAACAGGCGAGTTTGTTCATCATGCGCTCTTTTAAATCAGCCTAATGCATCCTGCCCCCCTCCTTGTCGTCCTCCAGGCTCGTCTGACCGTCTCTGTCCTGCCACTGTCATCCCCCTCCTGTCTGCAGAGAAACGCTCCAACCGCAGCCTCACCAGGCTCTGCAAATGGGTTTAACTAATGTATGTGTCTCTCTGTGGAGGCCGACCCCGTCAGCAGAGCGGCAGCAGTAGGTTGTAAAGCTTTCGCCACTCCATGGGTACTTAAAACAGGTGTTGTGGGGGGATTTTTGCCCATCATGCGTGCGGGAGCAGGATGAGCCAGCGACACCGAGGCCCTGAGGCGATAACAGGTGGCTGTGGAGACTCGTGGGCTGTGCTGTTTCTCCCCAGAGCTCCTCTGTAACCAGCACATTCACAACAGATGCTCTGCATCTGAGAGCTGCGTTTCTAGTGTTATTCTTGCATGATGCTATGATGGTGTTTTGGATGTCAAAACGGAGGCCATCAAGTCAAGCCAAGTCACTTTGATTTATATAGTGCTTTATACAATACAGATTGTTTCGTAGCAGCTTCACAGTAATAAACAGGAAAATAACAGTATAATTTCATCAAATATGAGTTTAAATTCGACTGTAAAACAGCTCTAAAAAGACAATAGTGTCATTATTCAGCTCAGCCTTTGTTCAGTTCAGTTCAATAACTGTATTATAAAACAAGTTAATTTCAGCTTCTCTGGTGTCTCCAGATTGTGTCTGAAGTTTCAGCTCAAAATACCCCACAGATAATTTATTATAGCTTGTCAAATTTGCCCCTATTTGGATGTGAGCAAAAACACCCCGTTTTTGTGTGTCCCTTTAAATGCAAATGAGCTGCTGCTCCCGGCCCCCTTTCCAGAAGAGGGCGGAGCTTTAACAGCTCGCGCTTCAGTTGCTCAACAACAAAACTGGAGAATCTCACGCAGCCAAAATGACGATTGTCAGTAACGGTGTTCAGCCTTACATTGTTCAAAGTCGGACACTGATGGAGAGACTCAGGAAGAAGTTACAACATAGAATTCAACTGGACGTTTCTGAATGGTTAGAGGATACTTTTATGTAGTTGCTGTGGAGTTGATTCAACTCATCGACTAGCATGTGCCGTCATGTTAATCTTTTGTGCAAATCCAGCATTGAATTGACCCTCGTTTGTGAAGCAGTTCGGCGTAAAATGACAGCATGGCAGCAACACTCTACTACAACAACTCTTCCTCTTCTCTAAAGCAGCCCAACAAGGCCTCGCCCTCCTTGTTGCGTGTTCCCAGGGGCAGGGTTTGTGTTAATTTTGGGGTTTGTGATGTCACCAACCCAGGAAGAAGCTTGTTGTAGTCCCTACCAGCCGTTTGTTGTAGTACCTAAAAAGCGATTTCTGTAAAAGAAAATATCTCCCTTTGCATTGAACTTTGAGCATCGTAACTTTGCAGATGTTGTTTATGCTCTAACGGCAACATTACACACTGACTAAAGTTAAAAAAGTAAAATCACCCCTTTAAAGTCAGCATGAAATGGAAATTGTGATAGTCTTATCTTCCCTATTGTGACGTACTGTATATTCAAGTGTAATGGCTTCTGAAACTAAGGAAAATTATAAGGCGGGACTTGATTTTTAATTCGGAGATAATTGGATCGTTGGATCATTGTGGTTTTCTACTGCTGGATGTCCCGCCCTCACACCGAAAAACGTCATCAGAGAAGAGATGTTGTTGCAAGAGGATCAGGAAGTTGTTTTGATTAAAAATAACGAGGGCACATGAATTTAAAAAAAATAAAATGATAATGTGTACAGATAAATAAGTTTACAATAAACACTGCAATATTTCATAAAAAATAAGGTGGAGGTTTCAAACTGTGACTTCATGGTGACTTTAAACCCCAGTTAAGCAAGCCAAATGCCACAGTGGCAAGGAACCTAAACTCCATCAGGCTTCTTGAGATCAACCAGGCTCAGTCAGGGAGCTAGTTCTCCTTTAGCCAAATGAAGGAACATGGTATGATTTTTGAATATAGGCTGCATCACGAGTCAGATTGGTGTATTCATTTAATACTATTCAAACAGTTTTCATCCAGCTCCTTGTGCTTTTCAAGATTGGGATACAACATGCCAGCATTAGGTGGAAATGCAATAGTTGTAGTCTGTCCAGCAGGTCAAAATGAAGGCCAGAGAAGAATGATGGCTTTTTTTCTTAGTCCTTCTTTTAATAGATCCCTCCCCACTCCTGCCCCTTCCCTCGTTGACCTTGCACCCATTCTCTCTCTCTCTCTCTCTCTCTCTCTCTCTCTCCCTGTTGATCTCCTCAGACAGTATAAGTGCACATATATTATCGGCCTGCGCAACGGCTTCGCCTGTCAAAAGTGACCCCACCCTCTTTCCTTTCATTCATCCCTCCTAAATCTCTCCAGCTCGTCCATCCATCTGTGCACACAGCTCAATTAAAGCCTCTGCCTCTGAGGAGAAGATTTTGCAGAGGCAGATCATATTTTTCTGTGCACACAGACTGATGGTATGGCACCGTAAAAGCAAGATCACCTGCAGTATGATGGATGTGGAGCAGAGAACGGATATCACGCCACACTCTCATGGCCTAAGCACCTGTTTGCAGTCTACAGACACCTTGTCGATAATCAATTCAGAGTGATTTATCCTGGAAAGACACAAGCCATTGTCTGTCAGCGACAAGCAACTAGTCAAAATTCCTTTGCAGGGAGATAAACTGAAGATGAACCACAATAAGTAGCTCTACCAACAGAATATGGTATTAGTATGGTATTCTTTGAAGGGCCTTGAAATATCATATAAATACCATGGTTTTGAATATGGTCATCATTATACCATAAGAAGCTCTACACTTGCTAAAATAACATGGTAAGTGTTTATAATATAATATAATATAATATAATATAATATAATATAATATAATATAATATAATATATGCGATTAATTGCGATTAATTCATCTGAAAATTATGCAAATAATTCCATGAAACTTTGATTGAAAGCTATAATAATTTAATATAATATAAATCACTATCAACTAGTACTGGCACAGTACTTTTTTTGTAAGGGTAAATCAAAATGTTATACACACACACACACACACACACACACACACACACACACACACACACACACACACACACACACACACACACACACACACACACACACAAGAAATCATGGTATTTCTATGGTATTCTTTGGATTACCTTGAAATACCACATAAATACCATGGTTTTGAATATCATTATATCATAAGCAGCTCTACACTTGGCACAAAATAGCACTGTAATTGTTTTTTGAATATAATATAATATAATATAATATAATATAATATAATATAATATAATAAATATAATATATGTTTCATGCTATCATGGTATTCTATAAACTAACATGTAAATACAATGTTTTAAGAATATTGCAATCATTTGTACCTTCAACTTTTCATAAGGGTAAATGAATGATTTTACAACAATATCATGGTATTATGACAGTATTTTTTTGAATACCATGTAAATAACATGGTTTATGAATATAATAATCAATGTATACCAGTACTACCACAGTACATTTGTTGTAAGATTAAAATGAATGTTTAAATTTGATGGCAATATCATAGTAATAGTCCAATAATATACATATAAGCACTGTACCATGGTAGTACCGAGTACTTTTGTTTAAAAATGTAAATTTTATGATATAATCATGGTATTATTTACTCTATAAGTATATAGAGTAAACTTAAAATACTACGGTTATGAACATAATAATAGGCCTATAGTATAATCCTTTTACCATTGTACCATTGATATACCATTGATAAAATACCGTATATGGAATACCATGAAATTGCCATAGGTACCATGAATATAATAATGAATATATATTATGAATATAATCACTGTACCATGGTACCACTTTTTTCCAAGCATGAAGGAGAATTCTGTTTAATTTAATGACAAGAGTTTATGTAGTGCAGTATGCCATAAACTTTGCTAACAGAGCTAATAATTTGCAACCTGAGCACTGTGAGCAAGACCCACCCTGAATCAAACATGCTGGCGTGCTGCCAGGTGAGGGTGTCTGCATTTAGGAGACGGAAAATAAACGCAGGCCCCACCCAATGCTCTTGCTCACATATATTTGCTATTGTCGCCTGGCCCATCCAAGCATCATTATTTGTTTTCTGTAACGTGCACACACCATCACACCACTGCGAGAGGCAGCACTGCAGACCACCAATACTCTCACCACCACAATACTCTCAAGGGTGATCAACACAATTAAACGGCCCAGCAAAACGACGGGGGAGGCAGGACCAACCATATAGATAATACATGAATTATTAACAATGATAAACAGTGATACTAATAAAACATGCATTTTAAAGCCTTTAAAAATAAGACTACCAACTGTACCAAAGCAAGCTATTGATGCCAATGAAGTAAATATCATTAAATAAAACAAATGTTTGCATTACGCCTAGGTAAATATGAAGCTGCAAAATGCAACCAGACCAGCACATGCAGCAAGACAGGTACTAACATGCAAAGAGTCCTGCATTAAAAACAGAAGAGCCTGTTGCTGATATCACATGGGATGTTTGCGAATCCACCAGAGAACTGTTTCTGTTTATGAGACAGGGCAACTCAAGGAGACAATATGACATTACAAAAAAAAATTAAATAAAAAAAATCTATATATGTACACATAAAAAATAATTATCAAAACACATTTGGCTCCTCTAACACACTGAAGTCTTAAAAAAATATATATTTTTCTCATACTTGAAGTCCTAAATGTAACACTAGATATGACTAAAAAAAAAAAACACATAATTGACTATAACATTATAATTATTTCAAATGGAATAGCCCCAGTTTACTATACCACACACCAACCCCACTGCTACATCATTGCATCTTAAATCTCAAAGGTGTGATCATCTAACCACAAGAAAAATCAGCAAAATCAAGCAAATTCTGTTTGACATCCATCAGACACTAAATACTATTGACATTCTCACTGACAACCTTCTCTTCTTACCTCTGCAGGTTTAAAGCGGCTTCAGGTTTCCGTCCTCCTCTGGCAACTCTGTTGTTTTATCTGTCCCTGAAGGTTCTTGTGTCTCTTGCTCTGTGTCAGATTGATTGTGGCCTCTCTTCACTGCTGATGCTGCAGTGCGAGGAAAACACACCCTCTCCTGGCTCCCTCGCTGCCTCTCCCCTCCTCTGATTGGCTGCCATCAAGAGGCAGTGACATCACCCTTTTTTCTTCTAGCTCCCTGCCTCTTTTCCTTCACTCTCCTCTTTTCATCTCCCCTCTCCTCCCTTCATTCTCTGACCATTCCTTTATTGTCTTCATGCTGATTTCCACTCCGCATTCCTCTGGTGCCAAACGAAATGCATCCATAATTTCATCCGTGATTGGCAGGATCTGTCAGAGCAGGAGGAGAAATTCAGTCAGGCAGAGGAGTGATGACATGTTAAATGCAGAGAGATGTTCTACAGCACCATTAAAGGCTTCTTGCTGGTTGTATGGTGGGCGTGAGTAATAAGGATGAGAAATATATGTTATGCTAATTAGTGCATTGTTATGCAGTATTTGTATGGTGGCACAGGAAGAGCTTTTCGTTTATCCCTCCCTTATAATGGCAGATGAAATACAGAAAGAGAGTATACAGGAATTTGGCATTACATTATTTTTTGTGTATAATGGCCATACATTTGGGTCATTGACGAATAAGGTTTTTAAAAGTGTCAAAAAACATAATATAGAGATATAATTAATTTTGAAGTTTTATTAAGAGTTAATGAGATTGTGGTTTTTGTAATCAATTAACACAAATGTTGTCATTTTTTACAAGATGGACAAAATTTGTCACCAAAAAAGTCATTCTGTTTAACCAAAATTTCAGTTTTACCAAATGACAATATTTGTAAACAATGCTAACAGGCTGATATCTAGTTAGCTAGCTAGCTTGCTAGTTAGCTAAAAAAAGGACATATTTAGTACAAGGTTTTAAAATATTACAACATTTTCCGAGTTTTATAGCAGTTGTACCGAATGACCTGATGTTTCGGGACATGCGTGTGAGCAAGTGAAAACATTAATTTTTAAAATTGTTAAGAGAGCTAATTTGCTTCACAACCATATGGTCCTTTGCAGGAGTCTGAATGATGTCACATCCTGTCATATGATATTGATATTACCGCATGACTTGATCCAAAATGGTCCCTTTATATTGGTTACTCCAAATGACATGAAATTCATTTTTCTGGACATTCTTTCTCATAAAGCGACGACTTCTACACAATTTTAATACCATTTTGCACTATGTTGATATATGATGTTTTAAAATCATGCTAGAATAAAAAAAAACCATACATTTATTACAGTGGTTACAGAGGATGTTTTGTTTTATACATTTTTGCAATATTACTTGAAACTGTCTTTACTAACTGATAAAAGACTATTTATTAGGTGCACTGAAATGAATATTATTAATATACATCATCTGTGCACGAGGTAGGGCCTTAAAAACATCAGCCAATCCTTTATGCGAACATCGCGTAAACGATTGGCCCTCTGGCTTGTCAATCACTGCCATTGTGAGAGGCATGCGCGGATTGGCCCTCTGGATTGTCAATCACTGCCATGACATTCCTTGTGAGAGACGCGCGGCTGCGCGCTCTAGTAACTTTCCACACTCCACATGCAATGTTTTTGTCAGGAGACAGGAGTAACAACTGCAGATTATGAGTTACCTGCGGTGAGTCCGACATAATGAATCCACTAAGTGTGTGCGCGGCTTAACGATAGTAAGGCCGATTATGAATGTAAATTGATACTTATGACTGATCGCGCTCAAACGCGTCCAGTCAGAGCCAGTTGCGTTCAGTCTGCGATTACAGTCGGTGTTCAAATTCCATGTGAAAGAATATAAATCTGCTTCAGGAGCAGGAAACAATCGCTGTATGATGAGCACAGTCAGAATGTTTTAGCTAGTCGTTAAATGTGTGCCCGGCTTAATAACACAGCGAATGCCGGTGGTAAACAAACACTCGTGCACGAGTTTTGGGAGGCGTTCACTTGAAATTCCACATGCGCTCATTTCAAAAACTCAGTCGACGAAAACATCCTCTGTACCACCTTTAAGATGTTTTAATCACAAATGAAATGGCTGTATTGGCCTTTGGACGGTTAAACCGAATGACCTTTTGACTTAAAAAAAACCTTTAAAATACCTTTATATATAGCAACACATAATGAAAAAAATTTGGATTCAATAAAAGAGATCAAGTTGTACTACCTTATATACTTTGGATGTCATATCTTTTATTATTATCATTATCATCATTAAGGCCTTCGGACAAAAAAAATGACCAGTTACGTCATTAACCCAATTAGTGTCATTGTCTAAAAATATATTGTAATGTTGTAAAATGATTATACACAAATAGAGCAGAAACTATTTTGAAACATCTCAACTATATTAAAACATCTTTGTGAATTAAACCACTTCTGGGAAATTAAAAGTAAAATCTGTTCAGCTACTACTGAGGCTGATATATTGTGACTAAAGGAGCCTTTTACTCAAACTATCACACGGTTGAATGACAAATGAATCACGCCCAATTTGGTTCATGAGGAAAGGGGACTCGCTGCAATGCAAATGACAGATTCTTCCACAGATTTTGATGGCAAGCAAGGTAAAAATAAACAACTATCAAATGCCCATCTCTCTATCTACGCAATCGCCCTCCTCAGCATGCAAAACGCTGCAGATGTGACGTTGTCGTGTATACAGTAAAAGGTCAGTGCTTATGAGTGTTCTAGAATAAATCTACAAAGAGCAGATCTCTTTGTTGCGTGACATTATCTGGCTTTGTGTGCAGTGCCGCACTTACAGAAAGAGCCATTCCTGCAGGTGTCTCATGCTGAAAAACACCAGTCGCTGTCCTTTAACCGGAAACTAATGCCCAGCCTTCTGTTAAAGGACCTCAATTTGTGACAGGTCCATGAGCACATCCTGAATCAGGCAGGACAAATGAAGCTTGAAGGTTCATCTTGAAAACCTCACACAGGGAGTTGCCAGTTTGCATTAATGCCATCAAACTCAATAACAAAAGCTCATGCAAAACAACCGCTTTGAATAAGTATGATTTGCAAGGGCTACAAATAGGCTGTCAACCACCAAAAACCAAATTACAGCTTTATGATCAAAAGACAATTTTATGGGAATTTTTGTATCAAACAGCTGGGCTCTTTTCTAAAAGAGTGGCGCTCTACAGATGGAAGAAAAACTAACTGGAAATGAAAACGTGGGATGTTGCATCTAATTATTTTCTATTCCACTGTCCTTGCCTACCATTTATTGATTTTTCTTCTTATTTTTTCTGTTTTTCTTTTTATAGAAGTCAAGGACAACATGAAACTGGGGGATCAAAGCACAACAGACCGGATTCAAACCTGCATCCCCACAAGCTCAAAAAAGCAATTCAGGAAACATTTTTGTAGCAATGGAAGGGAGTCATGAATTATATATATTTCATTATTCACTACCCTCATAAATAGCAGAGAATAACTTTAGCCAGAATATCGACGGACGGACGGAAGTTTGACTAGGGCCAAATTGTAATGGCTAGACGACTGGGTCAAAGCATCTCCAAAACTGCAGCTCTTGTGGGGTGTTCCTGGTCTGCAGTGGTCAGTATCTATCAAAAGTGGTCCAAGGAAGGAACAGTGGTGAACCGGAGACAGGGTCATGGGCAGCCAAGGCACCTTGGGAGCGAAGGCTGGCCCATGTGGTCCGATCCATCAGATGAGCTACTGTAGCTCAAATTGCTCAAGAAGTTAATACTGGTTCTGATAGAAAGGTGTCAGAATACACAGTGTGTCGCAGTTTGTTGCATATGGGGCTGCATAGCTGCAGACCAGTCAGGGTGCCCATGCTGACCCCTGTCCAAAATGTCAAATATTTTAAAATGTATAATTACATATAAAATATAGAAATATATAACAATTTGCCAAATGACTTCAAAACTCTGCATTACATTGCATGCAGTCAACTGTAAACTTGCCACTAAATGTAATATGACATTTAAGTGATTTGGAATTTTGGTGTCAATAATTCATGAGTTGGAGAGAAGCCACAGGCTGAGCTGTGCCTCCACCATTACCCTTCAATTAGTCAGTGATTAACACCAGGTCAGACCATCAGAATGACCTCACATCCGCTTAATGAATTCAATTAATCCATTAGCTGCCCAAGTACAGCCGCAAAATAACCAAGCTAAACCAACGACCCCAAGAGTGGTCCCATGTTGTAACATGCATTTATATGCAACCTCTCTGGCTGGGTAATGTCAGGGTAACTGTTACTGATCTGCATTATGTTTGAGATCTGCTAAGGGTCACTACCCACTGTCTTACAGACTGATCTCTTGATTAAGAGATTTTGGTCACAAATGCAGACAAAACAGAATCTTTGTTTCATTCTGTTTCTAAGGAAGCACACTCCTCGGGATCTAAAGTGGGACAAGCTATGACGTTAAACTCTCTCTCTTGAGGTCTCTGGTTATTGTACGCCAGCACAAGAAACAGTCGCTGAAACTGAGTGAGAGAGATGACGATAAAGGGAAACAGAGAGCAGAGATGAAGACAGGAAGGAGGAAGCCAGCGCTTGATGATTTATAATGGCACTGCTAGAATGCAGAGTCTGTTCATAAGTTAATTTGACTATGAGGTCATGCAAGCCGCAGTGGTTGTCTGCACTTCTGGAAAGAGGTTTTCTCAGCCTCTGATTTGAGCAGAGACTCCCAATCCATTTACTGATAAAAAAGCAAAGGTGGGAAAACATTTAAAAGGCGACACTTTGGCTTCTGCAGTGGGATTCGTTGAACAACCGCTTGAAAAGTGACACGACAACACTAAAAATGCAACCGTTAATTCAATCGCATTAGCATTCCATTTCAAAGGACTCCATATTATAGTCATAGAACTGAAAGACCTAAAACTCACGCTCTGAAAAGTATCAGCACATTTATTTAAATTTCAGTAGCTCTTAATCGTTTCCCATAAACACAGTCACTGATAATGTCATTACATAAGCATAATAGCCTAAAACTAATTGCAACATTGTCTGCAAACAATATGAGTTGTTAGATCATACAAAAGAGCTTTTCACAGCTTAATATAATAGCATTAAATGGGATGGTCTATACAGGAAATGATCTCTAGCACTACTCAAGGTTAAAATATACATTCTCATTTAGGAGCGTGGAGTTAATTGCCTTTCAGCCTGCCTGAAAAATGAAGCAGTCCATTTATTTCCTTCCTTATCATTTCTCCAGGAGAGTCAATATTCGAGCTGATTTATGCAGACTGTATTACACTAAAAAGTGCTCTGGCTTCATCTCAAAAAACACACTTCATTAACGAACTGGCTTTATGCCTTGCATTAAACATTTTCCCAAATCTCAATCAGTATATTTAAGATAATAAACTTTGACAACTGAAAAACATTCTGAGAAAACCATAAGAATGACTGATTAGGATTAATATCTGCACAAAATGCTTTCTTCGCTCCACTTACATTATTGATAACTATTGATTGGTTTATTTATTAATGAGGTAAAACAAAAATCAAGGCACTTACATGCGGAAAAGGCAGTTTAAACAAACCTAATACACTCAGGCCACCATAATGGATTAATATTTACATGAAAAAACGTTTGAAATGATTAGGGTTTTTTTTGTTGGCAAATTTAATAACTAAAGGATCACTGCACTCCCCCTGCTGGCCAGCATGAAATGCAGAATTATAAAGTCATTACTGATTACTCAAATATTATGGCATTTTTCTGGGCAAGAACTACGTGCATAGCATAATTGTTTTGTCCAACTTGGAAAATCCTCTTTTGGTTACTTTATTTTAAGGTGTCTTTGTTACATTGTAATTCTACATTTAAATACTGAGTAATATTATGTAACTACATGGACTTACTATAGGGTTAGGATTAGGTTTAGGGTTAGTTGCATGTAATTATACATACTTTATAATTATTACTATAGTAACTGCATGTAACATATGTAACAATGACACTAAAATAAGGTGTTACCCATTATTTTAAGGTCTTTGTTACAGTGTAATTATTCATTTAAGTACTGAGTAATACTAACAATGTACTCATAGGGTTGGTTTAGGATTAGACGCATGTAATTACGCATAGTTTACCGTTACCGCTACAATACGTACATGTAACAAGGACACAAACAGTGTTACCTCTTTTTTTTTTTTTTTTTTTTTTTTTTTACAGCAAATCACATTGCATACAGCTTTAATGCGAATTAAAGCATGTGCTTGATGGAAAAGGGAGTTACTTGCAGGTGCTCCATTTCCTTCACTGTTAGTGCAGGAAATTAGACCCAAGTATGGGGGGGGGGACTTTCATCTTTGGCTTGCATAACAGTGAGCTGTAGGCACATTCTGATGCTTTAAATGGAATAAACAAAAGGATACATCCGAAAGACAGGCAACGATCATGGCTCCAACATCCTCTCTCACCTTTGATCGGGCACTTTATGTTGAGAGATGTCAGTCTAGACATGTGGACTCCTGCTGTCCGGGGTGAGGAGGAGAAAGCAGGCGTGATGAACTGTATCCTAACAGCACGGATGCCCAGCACGGACATTACTGGAAGCTCCAGATGGTCTGAGACACTCATTACACTTCACACCAGCTCCCATGCAAAAAGAGTGGAAGAGGGCAAGAACAAAGGCTAAAAAGCCTGTCCTAAAATGCCATTAAAGAAAAACCCAAAGCAATAAATGTGAGATTCATGCAGGTGATCAATAACTGGACAGAATTCCTCATACATAACTCAGGATGAAGAATAGAGCTTTTAATACTTGGACCCCACAGCATGTGTCAAGTTAGTTTTCATGGACCTCCATCAGTATATTTCTTAACATATAAATGATATTTGCTCCTGTTAGTGCAAATGTGTAAGGCATACATTGAAACAACTCTAGAGGACACAGTGGGCTCATTTTATGCATTTATTTATGTAGCAATTTACGTTCTGATTAGCTGCTGAGAGGCTGCATCAGCAGTTGGGTAATAACCGCAAGTGTCTGAGCACCCGCGGTTCAACGTCTCAGTCCTTCACTTCTTAAATCTGTGTGTTCCTCTCCAAAAATACCACAAAAGTTGCCTAAAAATGTCCCCGTTCTGAAAATCCCAGAACGTCTGCGATTTCACCAAAACCTCATTTCATGTTCTCGCCCTCCCGCCAGTTTCCACAACTTCCCCCCTCCCTGAAATTAAAGTTCCCATTTGCAAAGCTAGTGAGGTCACACATTAGCAACAGAGGACAATCAACTTTTTTTTTTTTCCCCCGTCAGAGGGTTACAACCATCCTCTTTACACACAAAACAGCCCTCTCCTTATTTTAACAGCCAGAGAAGAACAAAAAAGATTAAACAAACTCCCAAACCTTTTGTACAGAGAAACCAAACTAAATGGAGAAAATGTCTTTTACATTAGTCCGCAGATATCCTCTGTGATCCTCTCCCGGGCTCTGTAATTTTAATAGGGAAGTGAGACACACACATATACCAAATACAGTTCGGTGTGTCAATGCCAGGCTCTGTGTGTAGTGGGCAATGTCAATACATCTCTATCACTCGTTTAGCCGTCCATCTGTTTGTTTTATGTGGATTAGAAGAAGGTCTTGGCCGTATGTATGATAGTGATGTGAATATGCATGTGTGTCATAAGTTAACAACATGTAAGTCTACATCTGTGTGTGTCTGTATGTGGGTTTAGGAGAGTCTTTAGGCCAGTCCAAAGCCTTCAGAACATTCCTGAATGGCCAGCAGCAGCATGTGTCTTAACTTCTCGTAGCTCTCATATGCCGGGAGGTCCAACTGGTTAAAGCTGGAAGGAGAAGGAGAGAAACAGAGGTGAAATAAAGCAATAAGAAACAAAAAAGCAATAAACCAATTTTGATTGTACAACTGTCATGCAATGTAGCAGCATGAGCCAACAATGTTCATTTACCAAGTGTGTGCAGAGGGCAGGCGGTCAGTGGAGCGGTCATCTCGGTGGATCTGGAATTTCTGGATGCCATTCATTCCCTCCAGTGCAGCAAAGCCCTGCAGTGGCACTTTGGATGTGCCCGTAACAAACTGCAGGAATTTGGCCCGGTCAGCCTGGTCAAAAGATCGTAATGCACGCCAGAACCACTGGATCTATGTAGAGAAAGGACAGTAAATTAAGAAAATTAATACCAAGTAGAGACGTTTTATCAGACGAAAAGTAAAGCAGTAGGAAAATCTGACTTTAAACAGTTTGGCTATAAAATTATATAGTGCTGCAGGAATACATCCTAAAACTCGGTTCCAGTTCCATCACCCAAAAGACAATGGGTTTTTGGTCAAAAGCCTGGGGCCCGTACCATGATGGTAGTTGAACAAACTTCAAAAGGGTTACAGGTTTAGTTTCTAGTTGACAAAACCAAACCAATCAGGCTTTGTTGGTATTATGGCATTGATCATCAACTTCCTTTGTCAACTCAGGCTTTTATCCCAAGTTCATAAATAACCATGGAATATGTGCACATGAAAGTGTGCATCAGTAGTGAACAGCCAATCACATGTGTGTTCAAGTCTCTCTCTCTCTCTCTCTCTATATATATATATATATATATTAGGGATGTCCAGATCCGATCACGTGATCGGAAATCGGGCCCGATCATGTGGTTTCAGACTCGATCGGAATCGGACGTTACCTCCCGATCAGGACTCGGATATATATGTATATATATTCTCGTTATTTTTAACACATCTATAGTGATGCGGTGGCACAGAGTTAGGCCTGTTTCACACTGCAAGCGTAAGCGGCGCGTGAGTAGCGCATATTTTTTTAAGCGTGCATGTCAACCAACGGATGCATTCACACAGGCAGCAGGAGCAGCTCGTAAAGCGTCAGGCAGGAGCGTTGCGTAAGCAGCAGTGCCGCGATCGCCTCGGCACCGAGTCTATCCCTGTGTCTCAATCAGCTCCCTAGCTCCCTAGGTCGTGAATCAGTATATAATGAAAGTGAATGTGGCTGATACCCTGATCAGTGTCCTGACTACTGAACTAGGGAGCTGATTGAGACACACGCTGCGCTGCTGACACGTAATTAAAGTGAAAGCACACTTTTGATGGACAAAATAAATATAATTTCACACAAAAAGTGTTCAAAATGCACACAATACGCATGTCTAATGTGTTTTAACAAGAATTTGAGTATTTGAGAAAATTAAGAATCAAAAATAATAATAGAAGATTTACCCATTTAAACTTGTTTTTTATTATTCAGTTTGGGTTAAAGTATGGTGTATTATAAAAAACTAAAGTAAACTAGCCAGAAAATATGATATATATAAACATTATTTTAGTTATTACACAGACTGCAGCATACCCAAATCAAACCAAATATATTTGTTTTTATATTAGCCTTTTTTATATTTACTGTTGCACTAAAGTGAAGTGAAGTGAACAATTTATGTTATTTATTACTTGATTGTTCAAGCTACCTCACAGAAGTGCTCTGTTTGTAATTAAATAAAAAATAAGGAACGTCCTGGATCTGTTTTTTTCCGCTCTTCTTTATTCTTTTTTTGATGTATTATAGAAGTATCGGATCGGGACTCGGTATCGGCAGATACTCAAAATCAAATGACTCGGACTCGAGGGCAAAAAAACCTGATTGGGACATCCCTAATATATATATATATATATATAATTTTTTTTTTAAAGCATTTTTGTCTTTGAAAATCTGTTACTATGTAGTGACCTTGAATTTGGAGCAAGAGAAAGTGGGGGAGACTTTATTGCTTCAGACATGTGTCACTTTGCTCACAGCTGATTGGTCCAGTTAATGTCCTTTGATGTGTACATACCTGAATGGAACTGGACTGATATTTGTGGTATTCTGTATTGGCTTTGAGGTCGTCAATATCGATGGTGGGCAAGCCGGAGATGAGCAGCTCCAGCTCTTGCTCAGTGAAGATGGAGATCAGTCTCTTGGGGATGATCTCATAGAAGCCCTCCAGGAAGGCAGCCAGCTGTTTACGGATTGCACCTGAGAAACAAATTTGTTTCAGCTTCCTGACTGACTCTTGAACCTCCCCCTTTCCTCACAAGCAATGACATTTATTGAAGTGTATGCTCACCTGTCATCTTCATCTGGCAGACCAGATGCACATATTCCTTCTTATTCTCTTCTGTGACAAGGATGTTGGCACCATTGGCCTTCAGATCTCTCACTTCACACACACCAAACTCTTGGACCTGAGAACACATGAGAAGTGATTATCATTCCTGGTTCTTCATACCAAACCTATATTAATACCGAAATAACACAATAAGTAAATGTACTTGGTGTCAAAATGCATGGTGTCCATACCTCTGTGCTGAATGTCAGCTCGTAGCCCAGAGTGGACACATCATTCTCCAACAAGTAGACCAGACCCTGGAAGAAGGGATAGTCTTCGCTTTCCATGTCTGTATACCTATGACACACACAAAAAAATCCAGCTTATTCTATATACATTTCAGAGATATATAAAGTCTAATCATGACGGATGAGGATAATCTTTGCTGGTACCTGACGCTCTTGCCCAGGATGTGCTTGTAGAAGCTGCGTGTGAAGTAACACTCTAATAGCCTGTTGTCATAGACTGCTTTGGCCACCACACGTCCCACAAACTTGAAGTAGCTGAGATGGTTGGGGTTGCAGTGGGAGGAAGGATTGATGGTGTAGGTGACCCGGTCACCGGGCGAGGTGCGGAATAGGGCATACATGGGGTTGAACATCTCTCTGGAGATGATCATGTACCACTCCCTTAACAGCCCACCTGCATCCTGACCCTCCTCTCCTTCAAACACTATATACCTGTAGAGAAAGAGACCATGAGAACGAAAAAGAGAACAAACAACTGCCCTGCTCTTTCTGCTTGCAGCTATTGGTAAAAAAAAAAAAACTGTGCACATCGGTGAAAGAGTGTCAAAGTGAGAAAGCGTGAGAGATTTACAGTCTGTTTTTCATGTCCTCTGGGCTCTTGCGGTGCAGCTCTCTGTAAGAATCTTCAAAGACGTGGTCTCTCCTCACATGGACGGCCATATCCTCTTTCCTCAGCCCCTCATCCAGACGCTCCAACTCTTGACGGAAATACCTAAGAGACACACTTATTAGATAAAGACTCAGAACAGAACAGAACAACAAGAAGAAGAGAAATTTCCATAATGTGGGCTTTCAAAGTAATACAAAAAGTACAACGATGTATGTTTTTTTTTTTTTTTTTTTTTTTTTTAAACACATTACAGTAATTGGGGATAGGGGAGTCTTACATTTTCTTCATGTAATGTTTTGTCATATAAATGTCGATATAATTATTAAATAGTAAGAATAATGTTAAATGAAAAACAAAAAAGCAAAATACAATTTCTTTTTTGCATTACGACATTTTTTATTTTGTTGTGAAATACGACTCAGGAAAATGTTCTTAATTGTCATGAAAATAATGTCAACATTTCTTAATGCTGTATAAAAGGCAGAAAAAGAATCTTACTTGCGCTTGACATCAAAGTCCAAGATGCGGATGTAGTCAACCAAAACAGCGAATGGCCCATCTGCCAGGTGAGTGGTGGATTGACGCAGGATCTGATTCAGCACTGTGCGGTGGGTCTCTGTTAAAGACAGGGAGAGAGAGTTCATATCGAGGACAGCCTTCATTAGTATTCAACATGTACTTCCTCTAAACTGTGTGAACTTCCATTAGGGACCACGAGACAGCTTGTGTTTGATTGACTCACCTGCAAAACGCAGGAACTTCTGTGTGTCTGGAGGCAGGTTGGAGGAGATGTGCATAGATGAGGGCTCCCTGGAAAAGAAGGGATCCAGAGAGGAAGGGGTGGCGGGTGTGAGAGGGGCAGGCGACAGTGGGGGTGGCTCATCCTTGATGTGTGACAGCTGGCTCTCCCGAGTGTCTCGAACCGGAGGTTTGCTTTCCCGCTCGGTGGCATGCACAAGGAAAAAGGCCTCCACCGCAGGCTGCAGAACTACAGGGATACAAAAAAGATTTATAAGATGAAATAATTTATTTTCTAAAAAAAATTCTTAAAAAAAAAAAAAAATTAGTAAATAAATAAAAATACCTAAAACTGCATGTTGGTCATGAGACTCTTCAAGTTCTTTCAGACACTCTCCCAGCATGTCCCATAGCTCGTCTAACAACAGCTGCTCACTCAACAACGGCAGATCAGGCAAACGCTCCTCCTGTTCCTGCTGACTGCTGCTCTCTTCACCTACTCACACACAAACCATATTTTTATAACTAGTTCATTCTATATGAACTAGTTATTTCAGACACTGATTTCTCAAGTTACATCAAAACAGCACCAGTCATATGGGCCCTGGATAATATGTTACATGATTTGTAGAATAATTATGAATTATAAGCCTGGTTTGAAAGAGTAATCTAATACTATATTACTGGATTTACCTACTTTACAAAGCTTACATTGCAAAGCCATTTAAATCATCATACAAGTATATGACTGACTCAATTTCAAGAAGATAAAAAAAAAAAAAAAAAAAAAAATGCAGCTGAATACCATGCACCATATTCAGGAGCCTAAAGAACACTTTTACAAAGAACTTTTGCCTGTTTAGTTTTAACAAAAATACCACGGCAAAAACAAGCCTAAATAATGTACATTTCAAACATTAAAAGACAAGTAAAAATTCAGTAATAAAATATAATCAAACATTAGCACAAATAAACAGAATTGAACAAATTTCAGGTACAGAAATTGAAATCAAATGTAATCAATTGTAAAATAAAACTAATATTTTATTTATAAAAAGAAAACTAGGTAGAGTAGTCCTTAAAGTTACAAATGTTATTCAATACGTGCTTTGGATTCATACCTTTTTGCGCTTGAATAGTATTAAATCACATTAAAATGTGCACATAAGGATCATTAAGCAGAATCAAAATGCACGTCTTTTAAAATCCACGGTTCTTGGAAATTAGAAACCGCTTCTAAAATGGAACCGTTTCTCGATACCAAACCCTATTCCTTGCAGTACCATTATAGACACCATAAATTATAGCAGTCTCGTATGAGAACATAGAAGTTCAGTGATTCATATGCAATAATTCCATGCACTGGTGTTCCTATTGTCATCATTTCACAGCTATTGTTTTACAGAGCCTTACCTAAGGTTGCCTGGTCCTGTTCTAGGGGTGAGGGCTGGTCCACATCCATGGGCGAATCATCTCTTTGAGCTGCTGGGGGCTCGGCAACAGAGTGCACCTCCGACTGAACCAGGGGAACCAAGGAATAGGATGAGATTCAATACAATTCCCCCCGACAGAGAAGAGACAAATAAGAGTGTATAATGTAGGAAAAAAGATGAAATGCGGTAATCACAGACCAAAACCAGAGGCAGTGCTAGACACTGAGTATCATGCATCAAAACATTCAGACATTGGCAGGAAAGAGGGGGTTGGGATGGAGCTTAAGCAAAGAAGCATTGACAGCCAGCCAAATATCAAACCACACACAAAAAGACAAAGCTAGAGACGGAAGAGAATCAAAAAGCTGGATGCAACATTCAAATACTGCACCATACAGGCTTTGTGTGTTAAATGCAGCAAAATGCAGTGGAAGGCAAAGCAGTAGAGAGGTGAAAGAAAGCTGGGGTTTAGAAAAGAGTCACTGGTAGGGTCTTATGACAGAACGACTTGTCACTGGAAAACAATTGTGGGCTAAGTGTAAGTTTAGTAACTTTTAAAACAGTGTCCAGGTGTTTGATAAACAGAGCACTGGCATAGTCTTTTAGAGGATACATATATAGTTTTCATTTGAACTGCAAGCAAAAGTTTTACTAGTTTCATTAGATTTAATGAGTAATCAGGGCTTGGCGATATAGGTAATATTTGTGATGATTTAGTGGATGATATAAAATGAAGCATTCTAAGCATCACAGTGATTTTAATTTAATTTTACTTTTTTTTTTTTTTTTAAATAGGTTTTCTTAACATCTTTTTGATAGGCTATTTCATGTCTGAGTATGAAAACTTTAAGAAAAATTATAATAGGCTCTCAGATTTGAACAAAAATGGGAAGTCTGAATAATTTACATGAATTTCCAAATCAGTGCTTTTGAATTTCCATTTCAATGAATTCATTAAAAAAAAGTAAATATTGTTGTCTCTACCATTTATTGTTAAACTGGTACATAAAATATAATATATATGAATTAATATAATATTATATTATATGAATCATATGATATTTTTTATTTAGTATACTTTTTTTTTTATATAATTTATTTTTACTGTACATCTTCTTTACATCTGAGATAGAGATTAAATGGGTGAGAATAATCAAGATTTTTAGCTATATTGCCATGCCCAGTGTGTAATGCATTTACATCCAAATAGATTGTAACTTTACTGAGAAAAAATTAGTCAGTGGTGTCCTAGGCTGTGAGATATCCTCACTAAGAAATACACAGGGTATTATGAACATCATGGGTGTGTGTGAGGGTGAGTACAGTCAGTAGCAGTCTGCCTGCTGTCAGTGCGGCCCATGCTAACCGTGGCTGCGCTGGCCGTGCCAGCGGGGGGGTTGTTGGTTGCAGAGGTACTGGGGGCAGACGATCCAGCCACAGCCACAGCAGCGGATGCAGCAGCAGCAGCGGCAGCAACAGCAGCGGAAGAGGATGCGGATGAAGAGGGTGGGGGGGCCTGCTGTAGACGGCGGGCCCTCTGCCCCTCTCTCACCATCTGAATGATGGCGTCCGCTTCAGCCTCTAGCTGACGGACCGCAGCCTGGATACTGCTGGCCGAGCCCAGACTGGTTGAACCTGGAAACAAATGGAGAATGAATCTAGATAGTCCAGTGAACATAAAATAAACTGTCTATAGTGCTCAATGGGAAACGAGACTCAATTGAAAGCTTCAATGTGAAGCGTGGAAATGTTCTTAAAGGATTGGAGGATGCCTCTGTGTTAAAGAGTGACTTACTCAGTCTTCCTCCTGTCTGCTTAGCTTTCTTGTTAGCACGCCGTGTGTCTTCTCTAAGCTGAATAATGACCTGCAGAACACGCAGGAAAAACTTCTGCGTCGAGGTCTTGGAAGTGAGCGAGCTCATGCAGGGCAGCTGCAGCTCACGGCCACCTAACGTGCGCTTCTGTGCAGCCACAATCACCACACTCTCCGACCCATCAAACCTGTAATCCATTCAGACCCAAGGGAAAGGACAAGTACTGTTATTGTTGTAAACCCTTATATATAAGAAAGGTAAAGTCCTGCAATAGTCTTAAGTGATGTTTCAATTTTTATTCTTTCATCAGAATTTATCTAGGAAGTTTCTTTTATCTAGGAAATTGCTCTAAATGTGATTTGAACCTCTGTGTTTTCTACAATCAGTGTAAACCCAGAGGTAAATTACCATTCAAAAGTTTGGGGTCAGTGAGTTGTTTATGAATACTTTGATTTAGCAGGGATACATTAAATTGATCCAAAGTGATAGAAAAATTTATGTTTACATAAATTTATACATTTATTTCTGAAGGATCATGTGACACTGAAGGCAGGATTCCTTGATTAAATTTAAGTGCTCGATTGCAATTTACCCGTGTCGATTAACCGGCAAAATACCGTAAGTGCCACATTCCACAGACAAGAATCCATGAACCGCATTATTAGACAGTTTAAGGCTGCACAATATAATAAACCATTTAAAAATCTTAATATAGCATAAATAAGAATAAATTGATCACCACAAGACAAGTAATGTGCACTAACAGTAAATAGGGTCAATTTTGATTTCATGCCAATTTTAAAGGCTATCGTTCGTCTTTTTATTACCACAAAAAAATTATCTGATTACTCGATTAATCGTCAAAATAATCAACCAATTACTCAATTACCAAAATCATCATTAGTGATAGCCCTGATTGTTTTACTGTATTTTTAATCAAATTAATGCAGCCTTGGTGAACATAAGAGACTTTTTTCAAAAACATTTGAACCGACCTCAAACATTTGAATGGTATTGTAGGTTGAAACTTTCTCCTCACCTGCTGGTCATCTTGCCCTTGAGGCGAGTTGTTATGGATGGGTCCTCATGAGAAGCTTCAGGAGACTGAGCATCAGCACGTGCTCTTCTCTGCTGCTCTAGGTTATACTCCCTCAACTCCGCCAGTAAAGTGCCTGAAAAGAGACCACCATCAAGACAGTGATTCAGTTTTGCACATTATGAAAACTAAGCAGCAAAACAAGCTATTCATGGTGGTGATGACAATCATGAGCTCATATGCCTGCTCTACATTTAAACAGAAAGGCAAATTCCAGTAAAAAAAAAAAAAAAAAAAAAAAATCCCAATGATGAGGTACTGACCGATTTGTTTGCAGAGAGTGTATCCGAGCTGACGTGCCCCACTGAGCAGAAGTTTGAGTACAGTGTCTCGGGTAAGTGCATCCCCTCTTGACAGCTGCAGCAGGATGTTAGCCGCATCCTCCAGACCTTCCTCTGAACACGAGTGGGATGTCAGCACCTGTACACAAACCACAGGGGGTAACTAATCAGACTGCTGAGCTGGGTCAAAAGAGCCCAGGGTTAGGAGAACCAGACATAAGGCGACATATGTGCGTGCACCATCATTAAATACCTCCACAGAGAGCTGCAGTTGTTTCTCTGTTAGTCCAGTAGAGGCGAGTTTGGTTTCAATGTCCGTGCTGCTCACTGCCACCTTCTGTTTTCCAGCTAAAAAGTGAGATAAATAATTAGATTTTTCAAAATTATTCAAAATTATTTGATTTCAGAATGACCTCTAAAATGTATAAAAGTGGATATCTTCCATATAAAATTGTGGTCTTTTTTAAAAATGAATTTGTATATAAATATAAGCCACAAAAAGCTGTGGTTTACACTGATTTAGAGCAGCTAAGAGGCGTTTAGCCGTTCTAAAATCAGTGTAAACCATGGCTTATTGCTTTTCTAAAATGTTATATACCCATTTTAAGGTTTCATAAAATATAAACAGCAACAAAACAATTTATTGATAAATAATTTTTCCACCCAGCAATATAGTTCTTCACCAATGGTTTACCAGAATGGCAGTGGCGCAGTAATACTGTTGTAATGAGGTCACAAGTGTGTTTATAGAGTATTTTATAACGGCTTTGAACATGGCTCAGCCAATTATAATCAAGATCTGGAGCTATCCATTTTGCAATTATACTTTTAACTTTTGTGGAGACTGTAATTAAGAATAACACAAAACAGCTGGTATTAATCCATGTTTTTAATCCATTATGTATTTAAACGCTTAGCGAGACTCACCAGCTATACTGCCGGAGGTGGTGGTGCTGCCTGCAACAACAGATACCGTAGTGGGTGGTTGAGAGGGCATCGGGGCTACTGAACCCTGCGTGGTGCCCGCACCTGCCACCGCTGAGATGGTCCCTGTCCCCGCTGTGGTTTGAGTGGCAGGAGCAGAGGGTGTGGCAGTTGGGGCCTGAGGCACTGGGTGGCTGGCTGGCACCTCTGTGGCCTTGTTGTCAGGCAGAGCAATGGAGATCAGAGAGAGTAGGCGGAGCAGTTTCTCAGTGAGGAGAGAACTGCGGCGGATCACTGGGTGGGACAGCATGTTCATCAGCTGGCCCAGAGGAGATGCCTCAAGGCTGAACAAAGCCCCCTCTGTCTCACCAGCACCTCCTAGAGGCACAGTCTTCATGGATGCCTTGCCCTTACGGCTCACATTCATGTTGTCCAGCTTGACCAGGAGATCCCAGAAGTCAGTGGAGATGCCCAGGGACTGTGGTGTAACTGAGCAGGCGCTCAGGGAATTGTGGGTAGAAGTGGGATTGCTTGGAATAGCTGAAGAGTTACTCTGACTGGTGCCACCTGACCGGCAGCTTGCACTTGCAGTCGGTGTTGAGCCAGCGCAAAGACGAGTGTCCAACTCAGACGAGGAGGCAGAAAGGGGATCTTTACAGCGTTGCTGAGTGAAGTGACTTGGAAATACCTATAAGAAATATAAGAGAGATAAAAAGACTTAAAATATAAAGCAGAGCTTGACAGTTCGAGCATTTCACTTGCATTATGCAATAGCAATAGATGTGTACGAACTGTAAAATGTATTCAGGAGCATGCATGTCAATAAAAACGTGATTCTTAAACTTGATTTTAAGCTATGACTTAATTAAATATGAGTAGCACTGTTGCACATTCTACAGGCTTTGGTGTTTTCAGAGCAGTTCCGAATCAATGAATACAGCACATTTATGCCAATAGATTGCTTATGATCTACTGTTGATGACAATGCTTACATTATGATCCCAGGGTATTTTGGATTGTTTATAATTAAACATCCTACATTATGAATAAAGATATCTGGCATTTAATTCAACATATAATCTTCCCATCACATGAAGGAAAGACTAAGAACATTAACACATTATTCAATACATAGATTTTACAAGTATCAGCACAATGATCTGTTTTTTTTTATATATACATTTGTCTCCTTGTATCCCTTTATTAAGGAAAAAGACATTATTTGATTTTTTTTAATTGTGCTCAACAGAGGAACACACATGCTCCTTGGGGAAAAAAAGTAAGTGTCATGCCCTGTAACACAGTGACACATGAACATACTAAACAGCAAAAACACCATGTTGCTAAAGGTTCTCTAGTACCTTGGCCAGTTGTATGAGTGTATCCAGTACATGTCGACAGACAACCGGAGCAGCCTGTGGGTGAATGTGAACAGTTGATCCACCTCCTCCCCCTGCACATGCCACTCCCGTTCCTGACACTCCACCACCGAGCCCTCCTGAGCTCATGCCCCCTCCTGCTGAATGCCTCTCCGTGTGTTTCCTGCCCGACACCCTCTGGATCTGAAATATGTTGGTCCTGCATCCCAGAGCTGCGTCCATTGATACAGACAGCCAGGAGAGCTGACTGGAACTACGTGACTCCACTCTGTTCAAAAGCTCTAGAGAGGAAGATGATGAGGACGATGACGAAGAGGCTACACCCGTCTGCGGGGATGAAGAGGAACACTTTCCTCCGCTGGAAGAGCCCTGGCCTAGTGAGCGCTTACCACGGGTCTCCTCCAGGCGTGTGGTCTCCAGGCACAGCTCGCTCTCGCTGCTGCGCTGCAAGATAGACAGAAGGCTGCGGATGACCCAGCCACGTGTCTGAGAGTGGTAGCACAAATTACGCAGCACTCGGTGGAGGCGGCTGGTATTGAGCTTGGGCTCGTCCACAAACAGCAGCACTAGAAGGCAGGACAAGGCCTCGTGGTCCAACAAGAGACGCCCCCGCAGGCGCAGGAGAGAATCAACGTTAGAACTAGAGGGCCTAGATTTAAAAATAAACAAAAGAGGAATTAGAGATACTACAAGTAACTGTCCACAAACAAATACTGCTTCCATCAGAGATCCACAGTGCGAGCGTTTCACTCGGATTTGTGACTAAAAATAGATGCGTGCAAACTGTAAAACGTATTTAAGGGCATGTGTGCAAATAAAAAAGTCCCTGCATGTCAAGTCTAAAAAAAAAAAAAAAATTCAGTTTTGTGAAATTTAAGGAGTTTAAATTAGTGAAAAAAAGTTCTGACAGTGTTTACTTTATGGTGTTTATATGCAGATGGTTGTAAGAGTGCATATTTGAATGAGCAGCTGGTAAAGCATAGACATTTCAAAATAAAAGTCCTGCATTTTTTTTCCCCCTGGTTATTATTACTGGTATTTTGGTTACACAAACAGCATCTGGCATTTTATTAAAAGTAAACTCTTGCAGCTTTTGTCTGGCCTGTCCTGTGACAGGAAAGAAAGACTAAGAACATTATTTAACATATATTACTCAATATATAGATGTTACAAATATCGCCACCATAATCTGTTTATTACAGGTATAAAAGTACATAATTATTAAATACAGTTTGAGGCAGAAACATTTAGAAACCTACTTTTTGTTTTCTAAAAGTAAATCAATTTGCTTGTAAATGTCTCCTTGTATACATTATTTGACACATTTTCAGTGCATCCATTAAGTTTTTTTTAACACGCTCCTAAATTTTTCAACTTAGGAGCACACGTGCTCCATGGGGGGGGGGAAGCAAGCATCAGGCCCTGTCTATCCTCACACTCACCGGCTGTGATTAGCACTCCCTCCCATTTGAAACGTTCCTCCTCTTTGCACAGCCAGCCGGGTGTACTGTACCCCACGGTTGCCACCGAGGCGGCTTGTGAAAGCTGGTGAGCGTAGGATGGCAGACAGTGCTGAGGAGGAACTGTGACCGAACAACCGCTCATGCATCAGTTGTCTCTGCCTGGCCTCTTGTTCCCTGCGCAGTGCTGCAGCTTCTGCTGCAATATCTGGGGGCATGACCGCCAGCACGCTGTCCTCCATGTCCTCCAGTACGGATCGTCGCAACTCAGAGGGCAGGGTCTGGATGAACGTGACCGGGTCCAGAGGTTGATCGCCTTGTGGGGGTTGCTGGGATAACTCTCGACGCTGCTGCTCCGCCCGTTGCTGAGCCAAGACCTGACCAAAAAAAAGAAAACATCAATCACACATCTAATGTTTGGAAGACTTTATGTGTTCAGACAAGTTATTTAAAGTATCGTTCACTCATACCTCTTCCTGAATTGCAGGTGGGAGAGCTGCTAGGAATTCTGGGCTGACCTCCGTCACCCCTGGCCCTCCACCCAACACAGTGCTAACTGAGGGAGTCAGGGTGGAAGTGACAGGAGGCCGAGAAGGAGGTCTGATTCCTAGTTGGTTCTGCAGCACCTCCCGACGGATGTCTTCAGGGAGTGCAGCCAAGAAAGATGGGTCCACACCTTCTGGCAGACTGATGCCTGCAACGAGGTGACAAAAAAAAATGTGTGACACAAAGTTGAGGTACGGCTCTATAGCTGTCATCAATCTGTGTTGAAACACCGACCAGCCAGAGGGTCATCCTCTTCATTGCTGGTGGAAGGGAGTGGCTCCTCCTGGATGGCTTGTGACTGACTATCAGCACTATCACTCCGAGGCATGGTCTCACCAGGAGATGAAACAGAAGTTGAGCTGAAATAAAGATCATAAAAAGGTAAGGATTTTACAGTCATAATGTATTAAAAAAAATAAAATAAAAAAATAAAAATTGATGAGAGTAAATTTATCTTGCAAATGGAAGAAAGCTAGCTCCTAACGAGTGACTGGCCGATAATTTTATCAATATATAGTCATCATAGGGCAATAACAGACTTGGCTTGATTAACAGATCTTTTAATAGACCTTTAGGCCCTACGTAAGCTCAAAAATCTAAAATCTTGCCAACAGATGTGTAGCATTTGCAAATATTTTTAGTGAATCAAGTTTGGTCAAAATCAGCAATTTCTGTACATTGTATATGCCACCAAAAAAAGCTACTCTGTTACAGATTAAAAATATTTTATGGCAATAATAATAATGATAATAACATGGTAATAAACATTTATTAAAATTATTATTTTAATTTAATCATTATTATTTATTAAAATATAATAAAGATAACAAATAGACTTAAAATATAAAAATAAAGGCTGTAATAATTGCTGATCACTACTCATCTATTTATCTATGAAGTACTTTGGTTCAAATACTCACCCTGTTTCTGCATCTGTTTGCCTGTCTGTGAGGCCACTGTCACCACTTCCTGACAGTTCCTGAGACATGTGATTGGGGGGAGCGGAGCTGGCAGCTGGCTCTTCCTGCGTTCCTGAGGCGGGACTGCTCGTATCCATGGGTGAACCCTCAAGCTGAGACACACCCACTGGCACAGGCTCTGAACTTTCAGCTATATCTGGACTGAGAGAAGCTGAGACAAAGACAGCAGGGAAAATAAACTCAACATCTCATGTTTACATTTTTCAAACAAATGCAATGCAAAAAGGGGGAAACGTACATGCAGTAGTTGCATGTAGAATGCAGTGGGATTATACAACAATTTTGATAAAGGCTCAGCCTCTTTAAAAATCATTTTGAGGCACTCCAACGAACCACAGTGCGTAAAATCTAATTTTACAGGATTCAAAGTTAATCTACCTTCCCTGACTGCATCCAATGCTCCTCCTCCTCTCTCACCAATAGTGGGTGCAGGTGACATTTCCATCTGAGATGCTTCTGCCTCACAATTCGCCCTATCAGGTGCTGAGAGCTGGGGAAGCCCCGCCCCAGCCAAGGCTCCGTGAGAGTCAGGACTAGAGTCAGCCAGCAGCAGCTCTGTGATTGGCTGGTGCACCTGCTGACTGATGGCTGTTTCCAGAGACACAAGGGCTTGCTCGTGGGGGGCAGGGGTGGTTGGGGTGACTTCTCCTGATGGGGGCGCTGTGAGGAAACCCTCAGAGGTGCGAGGAGGGTCTAGACAGGAGGATACCCCACTCTGGGCCTGTTCTCCTTCTGACCAGATAACAGAGTGAAGAGAAGAAATGAGAAATCACTTCAGTTAGATAAACCTGATAAATGACATTGTAGCTCAGTTATAGAAGTCATTGCAAAGGCAGGAAATTGTTGATTGAGGGTCTGCAGTGAGGAAGGCAGTAAATTGTATAGTTATCTCCTTGAAGGGCCACACTATACTGATCCCCAACAACAACACAACTTACTACCTCACCACAACACAGCCACTGTGGGCTTATACAACTAGAGATGATAACTGCATTCAAACATAAAGCCACAGGCAAAAAATAAACAAATAATGTAGATGTGTTCATATTGACAGTAATGTGATGAATGCAATTCATGTAGATGCAAACCTATAAATAATAGAGCAGTTGCCTAGAAACATTGTTTGATT
The DNA here is from genome assembly GCF_018812025.1 of Megalobrama amblycephala. Classification (NCBI taxonomy): domain Eukaryota; kingdom Metazoa; phylum Chordata; class Actinopteri; order Cypriniformes; family Xenocyprididae; genus Megalobrama; species Megalobrama amblycephala. Next base: position 18,055,094 of record NC_063067.1, read on the forward strand.
GAGCATTTGATTGTTGCCTAGCAGCAGTTGCCGCAGCGATGAAGGTAGGCAGGAAGATCATCCAGTTGTCGAAGCGGTTACCGTGGGAAAGACAGTAGACTGTATAGTTATCTCCCAGATCTGGTGTGATCCTAAAACTATACAAACTACTACCTCATCCCACAGCCCACAGAAGAACCCATCCAGAACCCTAGATCTTCACATTTTCACATTTCAGAAACAAAACACTGTTTGACTTGAATTTTTATGCTCAGTGAAACAGCAATTAACAATAACATGCATATACATATAAATATATAAAGCACAAACATGCAATGTTATTACCTGCAGCATTCTCTCCAGCTCCATTGACTGTTCCAATCCCAGAGCCCTGTGGGAAACAAAAGCAACAATTAATCCACGCTTACTGTGAAATTCACAATAAATTAGGGATGTAACCTGTGCCCTGGCTGTAGTAGTCTGCATGGGACTGTTTTTTCATCTCGCTCCCGCTAGGTTCTATTTCGTACCCACCTGCACCCACTTAAAATTCACTGTATTCACCCACTATCTGCTTAGAATGATGTTCTTCCTGACCCGACCGAACCCACTAAATTTAGATCTAATTTCCAGAATCTCATATTTAAATTTCCCCTAAAGAAAGAGAATGATTGGGGATAACAAATATAAATTATTGGCTATACAAGTAGTTTTACTTATGGAGAAAAAAAAAAAAAAACTGTTGGCTTGCTAGCTATTCTGCATTATTATTATTTTTTTTTATTTATTTATTTTTTTTACAATAAGTGCAAGAACAGAATGTCTGACTGACGACGGTTTCAGTACCAAAACGAACACCAGGGAACTAAAAGCCACCACTGCAGAAAGTTTTGTTCACTTCAAGTTCAAACATCGCTGTTGTCAAAGCCTGCTACCGTCCAAATTACATAAGAGATACCAACCGCTACAGTCTGTCATTCAGAAATTTAATCCAGCGCCGCAAGCAATCTGATTAGTCCTGCGGGCTGCAGGAATGCAGACCTCTACCTGGCCCTGCCATGAATCAATACTGATTAAATTAAATTCAATTACTATTGGATGGTATGACCAAAATCGTATCACTGTAATGTATATATATATAAAATAAATAAATAAATAAATAAATAAATAAAAAAAGATCAAAAAGAGAATTCATAAATATTAAGAGTGGCATCAGCACAATAACATCTGCTTCACTTTAAACACAAAAAAGATTTTCACATTATCAATACACAACCATTCAGAAGTTTGCGGTAAGATTCAGCAAGGACACATTAATTGATTAAAAGCGACACTGACTCATACATTGTCACAAAATATATCCTTTTTGAATGACGAAAATCAACTACCGATACCTAATGATATAAACGGCTATTTCCTTACACGCAGACACGGAATACACAAGCTAGTTGGCAGTCACCTGTAGCTCTTTTGGTGTGTGCGTTCAAAGGCAGTTTTTTGGCCCAGACGCCGCCAATGTGAGGCAACAACAGTCAGCTTTTGTCACCGCTATTTTTTTGACATCAAATTGGTGTGTCACAGCCTTTATGCTACACACTTATTTTCTCTCTTCAATTGTTCACATTTAGCTCTTTTACCAGGCTCTGCTCCCGGGTCTCCTCTCCCACTGCAGAACTCTCATTCTGCTTGGCAGTCTCCTCTTCCTCTGCCAACTGTCTCCTCCTCTTCTCCCTGCGTTCCTCCAGCTCTTCATCACGCAAGCTCTCCAAGTGCTGCAGTATGGGGACCTTCACCACTGAGAAACCAAGCACAAGACTTGTCATTTCACATACACTCAGTTATTTCTTTTGTAGTGCAAGCTAAACAACAGATGCAAGGAAATTCATTTTGAGATGGTCTTACCTGCCACACAGTCATGCATGCTCTCGGCATCCAGGACTTTACACTCATCAGTCCATCTGGTTAAGGCGGTTGGGATACTTGAAAGGGTGCCTGCACAACACAAGGGTTTAGCAGGTGCATCTGTACTTGTTAATGTAAAGCAGTGCGTCAGTGGCAGACTCACCAGCTTGTCCTCCTGTGCTGCTCTGCTCATGGAAGAAGTCATCCAGCAGTTCATCGTCCGAACGGGCAATAATGTGCACATCCTCGTTACCCACCAGGAGACGGGCACGACCGCGAGACTGCAGAGGCAGAGAGCTTGACAGCTGCAAGATATCAGCTGCAGCACTGGGGCCCAATAATCTGAGACACATACATAAAAAAGGAGCTGAAGTGTCTGTTGTGTCTAATGTTTGCGCCGCAAGTGAGAACTGCAATTTGAGCCTCATTTATGATGTTTGACATGTTTTTTTTTTAAAGGGGGGGGGGGGAACAGAATTAACTTTAAGGATGTGGTTATGCAAATCTCTGTACCACTGTGAAGTACATAATTTCAAATATCTTTAGATAACTGAAAGGCAAACACAAGTTAATTAAAGAAGGACTTACCTTTGCAAGATGAGAGGAGGGTTGGGCTGACGGTTGCCAGGGTAATGTACATGAATAGTGTGGCCTGTGTTGGCCGTGAGCTGGCGAAGAGAGCGTTGACTGCGTCCCATGCCCTGAGCCAGTCTGCTACTGGTGCCTGCACCCCCCAGCGTCAGTGAGCCGTGGTCAGCGTGACGCACCATCAGAGGGTGGGAGCTGGGGATATTTCCTGGTGAGGGAGGGATGTCAGCTAAAGTGTACAAAGACAGAAAGAGTGCATGTGACACATTAGGTCAAAAGAAAAAAAAAAGAAAAAATCTTATGACCGTTTAAAAAAAAAAGAGAGAGAAAGAATAAATGAATTGTATCTGAAAAATGTTTATTAAAATACAAATGATTTACCAGATGTGGAGAACATGTTATCAAACTCAATGATGAGGTCATCATCTCGGTCGAATCTCTCAAAACGAATGTGTGGGGCGGCATTGATGTCAGGAAAATCTTCATCCAGTTCCATCTCTGAGCCTTCATCATCGTCATCCTCATCTCCCTCTTCATCATCCTAAGGATAATGAGCAGGGCAGATAAGTAGAGAACACAACACTCTCTTCAGAGTGTTTTATGGCTTTTTAAATAACTATTACCTGATCTTCCTCCTCTTCTTCCTCCTCCTCTTCCTCCTCATCCTGACTATCCTCATCCTCATTGCTACCGCTGGAGTCTTCCTCCTGTGTGTGCTCCTCATCTTCTGGCTCAAGAATGTTCATAGAGTCTAAATCAGCATAGACAACAAAATGACTGCAGGATTTTCCCCAAGACAGATTTAAGAAACTTCACACAAAAAATTCCCAGCGTAAAACAAAACTTTTTTAACAGTTGTAAATGACCTTTTAGCTCACTTACATGGGTCTGTTGTTGATTTTCTTTAAGCACTAATATGTAGTCTGTTAAATAAATCTCAGGTATTTAAAACTACATACATAATACAAATAGAATTTTTTTTTTATAGAAATGATGTTTAAGTTTCAGATGGAAACCCTAAAATTCACAGGACACACCACCTCTCTACCAGGCCCAATGAGTAGGCTATACCATTTATGGGTCATTGTCATAAGCTCCAAGAGAGAAAACATGAGATTCACGTCCTACCCTCTCTGTTAGCTTGGAGAGTGGAGGCCTGACTCATATTGGAAGGAGCCTCATCCATCAGCACATCCTCTTGAGACTCATCCTCTCCAGAACGACCCACTAATTAACAGCAAAACCGAATCAAACGTGCGTAACCAACTCTGTATCGCTTCCATATCTGGCCAGGAATCAAATAAATCACTTACCGATGATGGTGCTATTAACAGTTCCTGCATCCCTCTCTAAAAGTTCATCGATCAAATCCACCAACTCATTCTCCACCTACAAGCATATATGAAAATCAAACATTGTTCAGCTGGAGGAGGATTTTCATATTCATCAACTGAGAGAACAGTTCCACAAACTGCTGTCTCTCTAACCTGCATGGCTTGAGTGCTCAGCACCTCAGGCTGTCCAGCAATGACCACAGTGTCTCCCTCGGTTTCTCCATCCATCAGGTCAGCATCTGTGGCTTGACCACGGTCACGATTCTCTACTGGCTCTGCCTCGCCGGCCTCTCCTTTAGACAATAACAGCCATTACAAACACACACAATTCATTAAGGCCACTGTAACCATACTATGACGCAGGTTAAAATGATCAATGCATTGGAACATTTTAGTGTTACCTGGATCCTGGGTGTTGCTGTTGCTGTCCCTGACGGTGCCAACAGCGTCATGCTCTGTCTTGTTCTTGCTAGACCCCCCTTTACCCCCAAACAGGCTGCTGGGCTGGTTCACGATCCGTGACAGCGTTTCCAAAGGTTTCAAAGCAGCATTTACTGTGTTTGCCATGTTGGGACTGCAAGAAACCAAGAACAGCAATGAGAAGCAAAAGAAAATTAATAAATTGATTCTTCGGCAATCAACCAATGTTGGGATGGGGGGTACACAAACACTGATGCCTTAAATAAAATATAATACTAGTTTAAATATTTATTATTAGTAGTATTATGAGTTACCTGGATAGATCAAGGCTGTGAGGCACACGGGCAAGGTCATTGACAAGGCCTTTCTTCAGAAAGAGTCGGATAATATTGTTCATCCCGTTGTGCTGGGTCTTGGCTGTGGCTGTGCTGTAAAAGCTCGAGGTGGAGGGACACGACTCCATAATGGTGCTGATGATGCACATAACTGCTTGCAAACTGCAAAAGAGAGAAAAGTCAAAAGTTTATTTAAGATTTATGTATCTATTTAAGTATATATGTTATATGTTTGGTATAGCGACTAGGCAGCCAGACTGACCGGGCATGTTTCTCTGTGCCCTCTGCCATGCCCAATGCTCGACTCAGAGCGGCCTTGACTTCATTGACCAGGGCCGCCTGGGCATCGGTGCCTGTGCCAGCTGCAGCAAGGCTGGCCAGGAAAAGTCGCGCAAGGGCAGGGGTGTCCTTGTCCTCCGAGTTCTGGGTGTGTGGGAGCAAGTGGTCCAAAACAAATGCCAGCACACTGCAATCCTGTACATATATAGGGTCACAAATGTTACATGACAAATGTAAAAAAAAAAACAACAACATGGACTTTACAAATGCACTGAAATAATGTCTTTTATAGACCAGGAGAAGTGTTCAAAGCAATCATGAATCAAGTATAAATTGCATAAAGAGGCTCAAGTTCTTGAAAAACAATGACAGAAGTTGAAAGTGAAACACTGACCAGGCATCTCAACTCAAATATGGCTCACCTCCTTAATGAGCTCTGACTGGCCAGCTGTGTAGTTGTAAGAGGTGATGAGAGTAGCGATGCCAACATATGACCGCACCAACTCTGCCAGCAGCCTCAGAATGGTGGAAGTAGGCATCAGGGGTTTGCTGGCCTTAGCTTTAGCAGCTCGGCTCTCCTCTGAAGAAGCTCCCTTCTCTCCCTCCTGCTCCTTTTTCTCCTCACGCATTTCCTCGGGCGTAGAGGCTAGGGACATAGGAAAAATAATGACAGGACAAATTTACAAGGGCAAGTCAAGGAACCAGCAAAACTGAGAAAAATATGGTTACTGTATAAAGAAAGGTTTTGAGCTGTGTGTGTGTGTTCACCTTCTCCCTGTGGTGTTCCAGACTGGGAGGATTCTGCAACGGCACCATCTGCAGCAAACACCTGAGTCTGATAGAGAATAATTAACACCTACTGTTAATGCAAATCCCACATTTCTGAGCCTATTATAGTACACATACACTTGGGATACTCTTGTATTTCAGAGCAGCTAAAGTTGAACTAGATTTGAACATTTTGTTCAGAAAATGCAAGTAGTGCTTGCCCATGCAAAACTAATGCCATGGCACTAGAGCAGGAAAAATATGCGGAAGAGTAGTGGTCAACAGATATATCGGTCCCTATTTGGCATTTTTTTTAATTACCGGCATAGGTCAATAGCTTTTTATTTGGCCAATAAGTGTTGTGAGTGAGACTTTTATTTTAACAGCACTAAGAACCCAACATCATAGTGCAAACACACAAAAATGCCCATTCTATCTTCATTAATTTAGGCTTACAAGTTCTGTCTAAAAAAAAAAGACCACAATCCACAAATCAAAAACATCTGTAAACCAGTTAAAGAGCACATTGCATCTTGAATAAAAACATATACTCTGCATGACTGTCTGTCTGTGACCAGGTGCACAGGGACTTACCAGATTACAGAGTGTTGATTGTGTTGTACACTGTTGATTACAGTGTTTACTTCCTATTTGTCCATGTTTTAAACAAATTCTTCAAATTACAAAAATCAAGAAGTTGCTATCTGGATGGTTGATAGTATGTTGCTATGTAGCGGACAAAGTGTTTTGAGTTCATGTTTCAAAGTACAATTTTTTTCACTAGTCAACCAGAAAGCACGTCCATTTACTTAGACACGTAAAAACACATCTCTCTGCAATAAGCCACAAAGTTTGATTATCATTAATGTAGCATACACAGTGCAGGGCAAGTTTCACTAAAGTTTTGGGTAGCGGAATAAATATTAGCAGTAGTGATTGCAATTATGATATTCTATGATAACTGATGCAACACACAAATCATACATAAAACATAAAAACATGTTGACTCTTACATTGATGTGGAAGGCAGACTGAGAGTCAAAATCACTGCCTTGTCTGGTGAGTCTGTACTGCTGGTAGACATCATCACCGACATCCTGCAGGATCTGACAAAGGTCTTGACTCCCTGGTACTGCGGCTGCCCGCTCCTCTCCTCTCTCTGCTACACATAAACAAACCCAAATGGACCCCGAGCATTAAGAGAAAGTGGATGTTGATGAGAGATGACAGTTTGATAGATCTGGACCATGAACTAAATACAAGCATGCTCTCATTTTTCTGTCTGATGAGATTTCTTACCCTCTTCTGGAGCGTGATACGCTGCTAGGGCATTCAGCATGTCGTAGATGACCTCTTTAATTGTCTCTGGTATGGAGGGCAGTGGGGACAGCTTCAGGGGTGTGGTCTTCACTAGCTGGACAGCATTTGGGCCCTTAATTCTGAAGTTCTCAAACTCATCATCTGAGGCTGATTAATGGAGAGAGACTGTGATCAGGCAATTGGCTTAAAAAAAACAACAATATATGCAGTAACACTTTACAATAAGGTTCATTATTTAACATTAGTTAGCTATATTAGATTACATTAACTAATAATGAACTGCACTTATACAGAATTTAGTAATCTCAATTAATAAATTAATTTCAACATTTACTAATACATTATTAAATCTTGTTAACATTAGTTAATGCACTGTGAACGAACATGAACAAACAATGAACAACTGTATTTTCATTAACTAACATTAATGAAGATTAGTAAATACACTAAACAAATGTATTGCTCATGGTTAGTTCATGTTAGTTAATACATTAATTATATATGTTTAGCTAATGAACCTTATTGTAAAGTGTTACCATATATGCTGATATATGACTTTTAGGGAGGATCTCTGGGAGATTTTCCACCATACCAGTGCCAGCACCTCTTGGGGCAGGAAGAGCGATTCGAATGCAACTCTTGGCAGTTTCCGTAAAGCACTCCGGGTTGCGGCAGGCCGCTGGCCCGAGGACACGTAGAATGTAGTTGATCTCCCTGGAGCCCAGACTACCTGACACCACACCTGAAGTAGTGCTTCCTGCACCACTGGTGACGGCAGATCGTACCACCTGAGAAAAGACAGTCAGCAAGTAACAATGAAATAAGGATACATTATTTCCGATAATACACCTAAGATAAGTTAAACGTAGCTTTTAAGTGAATATGCACCTTCTCCATAGTGTGCCGCAGCGTGGCTGGGTCCTCTATGATGTGGCGGAAGAGCAGAGTGACCAGTGGGGTGAAGCCATTGAAACCTGAGCTCTGCGTGAGGTTCAGGATCATGCGGGTGCTCTTGAGCTCTGCAAACATCATGGCGTAATGGTGTGTACGAGTGAGACGAAGACAGAGCCGCAAGGTGGCGTGCAAAGTGTCCGGGTCCACAGGAACACTGATCATACTGACACAGGCACGGATCAAAATGGTGATCATGTCCTCCGTCATGCCCTGTACAACAATACCACTGGAACCAGAGGGGTCTTGAAGGACGGAGGGAGCTGCTGTGCTTGAATCCTTCTGCTCCGACTCTTCTTTAGGAGGTGCCATTTCCACAGCCACAGAGCTGGAATCTGAAAAGGCCATAAGGAAATTTGTATATATATATATATATATATATATATAACCACCAGGATGGTTCCCTGAGAACTGATAGTTCCCCTAGGGTCATTTTCATTAGTTTACAATTTGTTTAACAGCTTGTCTAATATAATAGATAGAACTGTTATACAAAGAAATAAGACAGTATATGAAAAAGTATTAGCGTTTGCCGTGTGGTTGATGTCCAGTGTCACTATCTGAGCAGAAATGCAATCATGTTTTGCTTGGTCCCCTCAAAGTTGCATTTGATTTTCTCCTTAACTCGAGAGGTCCATCTATCATTGTTTTCCATGTTTGTAGAGTTAGTTTGTGGAGTGAATATATTGGCTATAAACTGTGTGTACATGGCTGTTTTAAAAATGGTGGGTGCCGGTGTTTCACGCGTGTTCGGCCAGTCAACATACACTTACATCACGGGTAGTTCCTATAGTGCTGGTTTACACCCTACTCTGAAGTAGGAGCTAATTTAGGTCCCCTAAAAGTTGTTCTTAGCACTGCAGGAACTAGGAAGGACTTTAGTTCTAACACAGCAAAATCCAGGTACTTCTGCCAATAGTACTAGGAACTATGAAAAGGTTCCTCCTGTGCGAAAGACCCTTAATGTAATACACTCACACAAATCCTGAACGCTAATGAATTATAATTATTCAACATTATAAACTATAATTAATCAAATAATTATGTAGAATTATTTCATTCCTTGCCAAAATAAAAAAACAAAAAGCAGCACTAAATGTTTCAAAACAATGGATGATACTCTCATGTAAAATGTTTAAAATGAACACACTTGCAGTTTCTCTACCTGTATCAGTCTGTGTTTCCTCAGTCTTTGCTCTCTGTTCACTCTCTTCTCTCTCTGTATCAGTAACACTTCCAGATTTTGTGGTCTTGGGAATCCGTGGCACCCGCTGTACCGTCAACATAACTGGTCGTCTGTTCCCAGTCTCCTCATTCACCTAGGAAAAATAAAATTAAAATACATTGGAGTAAGATATATTACTCATGCAGTATGGACATAAGCATACATATATCAAATTTCCATCAGATCCACATCCATGTTGTAGCTGTTACCTGCACCATGGTGTTGAACTGGACAGTGTATCTCCTGCGGCCAGCAGTGAAGCGGACGCTGGTCTCTCCAGCCCTCCAGGCAGAGTCGATGGTGCTGTTGTTACTTGCACTGTAGCTGCACCAGCGGCCTGAACGGTCGTCAAACCAGCGCCAATTATTCCCATTGGGCTGCAGGTACTAAGATAATTAAGAATAAAATGAATATAACACCTCTATGTTCACTGTTGCCATATTCACATTTTACAATTATAACAGTCTTTATACTTCATTTGGCACCAACCTTATTCATCTGAGCTCTTCGCTTGGATGATACAGCCATTTTCTCATAGAAGTCAATAAGCAGGAGCACAGGGGTGATCCATCTACAGATAAAAACATAGGCTTCTGTTGAAGTGACATGGAAAACATTTTATATACCAAATTACATTTAAAAAAACGCTATAGTATTGAATAGCCTCAAACATATCATTATTCCCATATAAACTAATACTGCTACTCTGTTTCAAACATGCTTGGGTCAGCAGATCTTTCTAGGAATGCTGATGTCTGAGCGCAAACTGATCAGTCATGCAGACAGGGGAAGGACAGGGACTCACTTGGGTGTTTGGATGTCCTTCTGCTCTTTGGCAGCTTGCAGACAGGGCTGCACCACCTCCAACAGCTTAATCAGCACAGTCAAGACACCACTGCTCTCCACCACCCGAGCACATGAGAGTTTCAGCTCCTGTGGAACAGAGCACGACACACTTCCGTCAGAGCAGTGCAGTGGGTGTATTTTCTTGTCAATACAGATCCTCCAGTACTTTTAGAGGATAGTGTATAAATAAACAGTGATGATGTGTGCAGCAGACCGTGTACCTCAAAGAGCAGCGTGAGCAGCAGGATGCGGGTGGCCAGGTTGGAGGCCTGGGGGAGGGTCGCCATCTGTCTCGTCCACTCAGAAACTGTCTTGGTGTCGCTGGTGGTTAGCGGCACTGCAGCCTTTATCAACACGTCAGCGGCCTCCCACACCTTTGTAAATGTACACAAACATACAGCTGAGGATAGGGTCTAAAGCACACCATGGTTGTAACTTAAAACCGAGTATGCAGCCTACCAGAAAGCTTTGTAGGAGCAGCACTATAGCTTGTATTTATTAAGCATGCCCTTTAACTAGCCTGAATAATTCTAATAACTATATCATTTCCAGCAAATACTGCAAATTTCCTTTGTACAGCAAATGAAACAAAGCAACTTTAAAGTGTTAGTTCACCCAAAAGTCCCAAAAATTTCACCCAAAAATTAAGATTTTTTTGTTGTTTTGTTTGTTTTTTATTATCCCCCATAGAAAGTAATGTAATTACCACATTCAAGGTCCAGAAAAGTAGTAAAGACATCATTAAAATAGTCAACATAAGTACAGTGGTTCAACCTTAATGTTATGAAGCGATGAGAATACTTTTTGTGAGCAAAAACAAAACTTTATTCAACAATTTCTTCTCTCCACTGTCATTCTCCTACGCTGTTTACGTTGTAAAGACATGCAGAAATGTAATTTTTTGGTGAACTAACCCTTTAACCTGTGAAAAATGTACATTTTACAAATTCCTATACCTGTGAGCATATACGTGCATACTGACCTGATTGACCACCTGTCTGAGGATGAGGTCTCTGTATTCAGGGCCATTCCTTTTAATAGAAGTCATGAGCAGATCACAGAGGCGGTAGACTGTGTCCGGCAGCTCATCGAGCAGGTGGAAGCATCCAGGCAGCATTGAGTCTGTGAAGGAATGTAGCTCTGTGGTGTCTAGAGGTTCAGCTTCTAGGAAGCGCTCCAGACAACGTGCTTCTTCCTCTTCTACCCGCTCCCTTGCTCTCCTCTCATCCTCCTCACGCCGGCGAGCTGCTTCCTACAGACAAAAAGTAACAGGGGTGTGACTGGTGTGTGTCTGTTCAAAGGCAGAGAAAGCTTGCTGAAGAAGATGTGAAGTAGGCAGGTGAGGTGACCTATGCTGTGCTAATCATTAATTCCTATTTAAGTGATGTAATAATGAGTGCGTGGGTGCCCACCTCAGGTGAGTCTGAGCGCTGCTCCATGCTAACTTCTTGACCTAGAGACATGGCAATGGCCCGCATCATCTGGTCTTCTTCAGACATGGTGAACTCCTACAGAAACAAAGCTCACAGTGACTACACTAACTTATACCTCGTGTGTGTATCCTGTCTGTGTGTGCTTGTGTGTGTGTGTGTGTGTGTGTGTGTATGTATGAGAGAAAGAGACAGGGTTGTCTGCGTTAGGTTCTTACTCGGACAGCTGCGCTGAGGAGCGGTGGAGGGTGTGTGAGCAGGTACTCGGTGGCCTGTTCCATAGTGCTGGTGTTCAGCAGAGCCTCCATTGCATGCTCTCTGGAGAAGCCCATGTCCATTAGCTGTGAAGGAGGTCAGATGTGGATGGTTAGCAATGGCTAATAGTTCTCTTCAGATATTAGAGATGTCTTTAATTACAACACAAAGACCTCATATAAGGCATGTCAACAAACGAAAATAGGGCCCTATGATTTCTGTGATGCAGAAAACACGGACAGAATTACGGAACCACTCATAAAAAAGGAATTTACTGTATACTGCAGAATGTCACAGAATTTGGCAACAACTGGCTGAATAAATCAAAAGCAGGGCTGTACACTTAATCAAATAGGGATTACTGTACATTTAATCATTATATGGATTAGTGTCTGTGACTAAACCCCAAAAAGACGGCTATTGAAATATGAAGTCTGGATGTTCTGCATGTGTCTGTGTAAATAAGTGGTTTGTCTTCTTCACAATACTATTGTACAGTAGAATGCATTTCTTAAAGTAATAATACCAATATTATATACAGTATTATAATACAGTAATAATACAGTTTATTAAAACAATATTTAAGGAATAAACAATTTTTCTTTTCAATGTTTTAATTTAAACTGCAAACCTCTGTTGTGCACCACATTTTTGCCAAAAACGAAAGAATTGTTCAAATTCAATTTGATTATAAAAGATTAATTTAAAGATGAGACATTTAAAGATGTATGGATTCATTTGATTATCACCATTTTTGATAATAAATTTGTATTAAATCATACAAGAAAAATTAAAACTCCTCAGAATTTCTGAAATATAAAATTTCCAGGGTTTTTCCTGGCTCAAAATGAGGCGGAGGTGGTAAAATCTTGATCACGGCAGAAAAAAACAATTTCACAAGGATGTATTTTAGGTTATTTAATATTAAGAGAATAAGATTTGTATTTTGAGAACACTATCATATATACAGTGTTTCCCACAGGATTTTGTTTTCTCTGTGGTGGTTGTACCTCTGTCCCTATAGGGGGATCCGGGGGCATGCTCCCCCGGAAGAAATTTTGTGCATTTTAAAGATAAATTCATTAATCTGGTGCACTTTGAAAGTTGAAAAGTAAGAGCTCCAACCCATGTTCAGTGTGCAAATTGAACAAAGAAAAAGTCTTGTACCTGAACTTTAAAGGGGACTCTAAAGGGCATGTGCACTAGAGATGTGCGGATCAGCTCTAACATCACCCAAATCCACTGTTAAAAATAAATCATCCACCTGCCAACTTCCCAAACCTACGATATTCTCTGACCTGCACCTGATCATAAAATAATTAATCAAATTCTCAGTGTTAAGCATAATGACATAAAATGACACTTAAGTAGGCTGCTTTTAAATAAATATCTAAAATAAAAATTCTTTGGCAAAATTACATTTAATAGCCTGTAAACATAGGTTTTACTCCCTTCAAACTAAAACTGTCACTACTTCATTACATCATTGTTGAAAAAAACTCTTATCACAATTTCTATTAAGCTTATGTATATTTTTAGTTAAAGCTGTTAAGTTAAGCAATATCTCATGGGGGGGGGGGGTTCTTTTGTGTTTTATATAATGACCACTAGAAGGTGCTCTACGCATATGCTTTAGTTGATATTTTAGTTGAAATCCGATGGCTCCGTGAGGCCTCCATAGGGAGCAATGACATTTCCTCTCTCAAGATCCATAAATGTACTAAAAACATATTTAAAATCGGTTCATGTGAGTACAGTGGTTCAATATTAATATTATAAAGCAACGAGAATATTTTTGGTGCGCCAAAAAAAACACTAAATAACGACTTATTTAGTGATGGCCGATTTCAAAACACTGCTTCAGGAAGCATTGGAGCACAAAAGAATCAGTGTATCGAATCATGATTCAGATCGCGTGTCAAACTGCCAACGGCTGAAATCACATGACTTTAGCGCTCCGAACAGCAGATTCAATACACTGATTCATTTGTGCTCCAATGCTTCCTGAAGCAGTGTTTTGAAATCGGCCATCACTAAATAAGTCGTTATTTTGCTTTTTTGGTACACCAAAAATATTCTCGTCGCTTTATAATATTAATATTGAACCACTGTACTCACATGAACCAATTTAAATATGTTTTTAGTACCTTTATGGATCTTGAGAGAGGAAGTGTCATTGCTCCCTATGAAGGCCTCACGGAGCCATCAGATTTCAACTAAAATATCTTAATTTGTGTTCCGAAGATTAACGAAGGTCTTACGGGTGTGGAACGGCATGAGGGTGAGTAATAAATGACAGAATTTTCATTTTTGGGTGAACTAACCCTTTAAATTTTTATTAATTCAATTGACTAATTGACATCCTCTCTGATTATAAGAATTTTTATTGGGGAGAAAAAAGAATTTGATGAAAAAAATATAACAGATTTCATAGGGCCCTACAACAGGAAGTGACGTTACCTGAGTGAGCTGAGCTTGGTTGACCTGTGGCTCTCTGCGAGTTGTGGAGTTGCTTCCCTCCTCTGTAGAGCCTCCAGCAGAGCTTCCATTGGCACTTCCAGGCGCTCCTTCTCCAACTACTCCTCCTGTTCCTGAAGAGCTGCTTGTCCCCCCAGCACTTGTGGAGCTGCTCTCCTCATCAGGCCGAGCCGTGCCCTCTCTTTCTTTGGAGAGTCGCTCCTGGATGATAGGTTCTCCTCGTAGGATGTGGCACAGAATGGCCAGCATGGACTCAGCCATGCGTCCACCATAGACCTTCAAGGGCTTACGGTTCCATAGGTTACGAATACAGCTGAATGCAGCCTACAACAAGAGATGAAAAATTACAATTGATTCTTAATGACAATTCACGGGTATTTATATAATTTATAATGACATTAAATGGCATTCCTACCTTCTGGGTGACAATGAGAAAGCGCAAGGCGCTGAACTGTGGGGCATTGACTGTTGCTCCAGGCACTTTAGCGGGCAAAGAGTGTGGGGAGTCCAGAACTGTGCTGGGGTTCACCATCTTCTCTACTAGCATCAACCAGGCATCTAGGAACTCTCCCGTCCCATCAGGCAGCTCAGAGTGTTCCAAGCCCTCTGACACGGGTACTTTACCACCCATGGACAGGGCCCAATTAAATGTCCTGATGAACATGAAGCATTTTACTTACTTATAGTAATAATTATAATACTAAAAGCCAATACAGCATTATTTACTGAAGGATTTTTTTTTTAATTTTATATTATAAAAATATATTAAGTTTATATTATACTGTTATTAGGGGTGTTGCAATATAACAGTATTGACAATATAACTGATGTTTAAAAATTGAAATGTATAAATATCATGTTAATACTATACTATGATAATCTCACTAGATTACTAGCACTAGTAATCTGGTTGACTCCAACATTGTAGGTGGCGGTATTCCACTTCAATGCTGGTTGCCACCAGTCATACCGCACGAGGTGTAGGCACTACTGCCGCACAAAATCGTGTCGATGAGATGACGTAGCCAAAATTTAGGATTTTTATAAAGATGAATGCAGTCTGCAGGAGTGCAGATGAACAGTAAGTTCTTTTTTATGCTTTTGTTACAAACTCTCTCTACATATCCCTTAACTCATATTTTGAGTGATTTTATTTTTTTATGAAAACAAAATAAGTTAGATTAATTTGACTGATGTCCTTATTTTTCAAAAATGTCTATAGATAACATATTAAATATAATAACATTTTTATTGTGAATTCTTTTGACCACGATAATCATGTAGTGACAATTTTATATTGAGACAGACCTAACTATAATATAGATTTAAATATTAATATATTGCAATTTACTTTCATAGCTGAAAATAACTAGAAAATATATTTTTGGATAGCTAAAAATTTTATATGCTCTTTAATAGTCATTTTAAATGGTCTTACAGTATTAAAAATGTATTTTAAATTTACAAATACTCCATGTAGTACAATTACAGCATATAATTAATTATAAAAGAATATGAACGCTGTTAAAATGGTTTGGTTATCACTTATGATCAAATCACCAAGGTCTAAGATTTAGAATTTTCATGCCCGTGGGCCTATGGGCTATTGAACAGCAAAAAGAAAGAACCCTTGTCTACTCACTCAAACAGAGCATCATGGCCACCAGAACAGAAGAACTTCTGTAGCATCAGATGGTATGGATATTTCCTCTCATCAAACAACATGGGTGAGGTGAAGCCAACAGAGCAGATAAAGAATGTCAGCCTGATTAGGGCAAAGAAGCACATTTATTAGTTTTATACACCACCAGGAAAGACAAGGCTCAGGCACAAGGAAGTCTGTTTACACTGGACTAACAGCAGCTCCATTTACTAAACTATCATTAAAAAAAAATATTAATGCTATGTTTATAACAGAAGTATAGGGTAAACTTTGGTACAAAGTTGCAGGTGTGTTTACCTGAAACGTGGTGTGGGCGTATAGGGAGGTGGCTGCCAGCTCAAGCCCTTGGTGAGGAGTTTAGTAAGAGATGACGCTGTGGCCCGAGCTGCAGGTGTTGGGGCCGTGCCTGTGCTGGTGGTATGGTGAGAGCGCCGCTGACGGACAGGTGACCCCACACAAAGCTTCACCAGCAGTCCGAACAACTCAGCCAGAGCCCTGCCTAAACGAGAGGAGGCTGGGGAGATAAAGAAATATAGCAAGTCAAAAACAAGGTGCAATTTTATTCATGGTTTCTCATTTTACTTAGAAGTAGGCAGTAAATAACTAAAAGTGGCTAAGATTGCTAACCTGAGAGCAGAGGCTTAATTTGTTTGATACGTGTTGCCATGGCAGGGGTGAGTTTGGACTTGGTCTTCGGGTCAGTGGCTGTGGGCTCGTCCGTCTCCATGGGAGCGAGAGAGTCTCCATCCAGGCCCATTCCTTCTAGCAAACCCTGAGCAGAGGGATCTACCCCCACAGACAGGGTCTCAGTCTCAGCTGGTGGAGAGAAAAAGGCTTTAGAAAAGAAAACGCAAAGGCAAACCAGCAAAAAAGGCCATAAATTGGAAAAAAAGGAACTGAGATGCAGAAAGGAGGAAATAAAATAGAGAAACTGGTAGCTAAAATAACCTCCCAAAAAAACTTTCTTATAAAATCACATCAAATAATGAGGGAGAGAAAGGTAGTGAGCTTTATAAAAACTTTATGGTAACACTTTACAATACGGTTTCATTAGTTAATATTAGTTAAATTTAGTTAACATGAACTAAGAATTAATGCTTCTACATCACTTATTAATCTTAAAGTTAAAGTTAATTTCAACATTTACTAATGCATTATTAAAATCATGTATGTGTTAACATTAGTCAATACACTGAACTAACATGAACAAACAAAGAACAGCTGGATTTTTTTGAACTAACATTAATAAAGAATAATAAATACTATAACAAATGTATTACTCATTGTTAATTCAAGTTAGTTAACACATTAACTAATGTTAATAAATGGGACCTTATTGTAAAGTGTTACCGACGTTATATGCAGAATTGTCACAATGCAGTATTGCAGTATTTTACCAGTTCTCCTGCCTGCAGCTGCTGTGCTGCTGGAGGGTTTATCCTCCTTAGGCACAAGTTTCTGCATGTCGGCCTGACCAAACTCACATCCAGGAGGCAAACTGCAAAAAAAACAAAAATAAGACAAACAAGACAACAAGAAAAAAAAGAAAGAAAACAAACAGTAACATTCCATTTCAGTTAGTAGACAACCACCTTCTTAGATATGGCCTAATTCTATACTGTACAGTATTTTACCAAATTTGAAAAGTTTTATTTCAAGTGAATAATTTACTTTAACATTAAAGTTGCGGCGAAACGGGTGTAGCAAATGATCTTTTCTTTAGACCCTTTTCACAGGCTGTGATAACGCTTTTGATAGTGGATTAGTAAAACGTCTGTTCACCATGTGCGAGATCAGAGAAGTACTAACCTGTTTGGTGTACAGAGGGACAGCAGCACAGTGCTCTCCCACACCAGAGAGCAGTAGAGCTGACTCAGTTTGTTCAAAACACTAAGACCCAGTTGAGATCCCCACTGATTCACTGAGATAGCACGGATCTCACTCTGAAAACAAAGAAATAAAATCAACAGATTAATTGATTATCGAAAATTTACAAATTAAATATTGAGAAAGTTTACAAACAGCTTCCTATGTGCATACCTGTCCGACTCTGCAGGTATGAACGAACATTAGGATGTACGCATGTGCCGCTGTGAGGGCATGCAGCAGTGGGGTGGCATGCGCTGACAATGTGGCGTCTGTGACATGTCCTGCGTTGGCCAGTTCTCTGAGCAGAACAGAGCCACCAGGAACCTCGATGGGCCGGTGAAGAGGCTCCAGAGCAGACAGTATGTTGTCCAACTGACACAGACCCTCCTGGAGAACTTTCGGCTCATGGGACAAAGTCTAAGAAACAGTGAGAAAGTGAAGGGTTAAAAGAATCAAATTCAACAGTAAATATCACTGCATCTATTGGAAAATTCCTGAAACAGAGGAAAACAGCTGTATATCCTTCAGGTAGGTGTCAATCTTACTAGTATAGATTTGCAGACTCCTGCCACAGCTTGGCAGGCGGCAGAGGTGGGGAAGTCAATGGGCAGGTTGGGCAGCCCAAGGATTGACACCAGTGGTAGGAGCCCCTTCTGGTTGACAAATTCCTGACAGTGGTCATCTGTTGTGTTGTTACTCAGAATGGACTCCACAAATTTCATCTAAATGCAAACACATATTTTAGTTCCAGTCCTTGGAAAGGAAACTATCAGACTTGATGCGTTTTGATAAACACCCAATGAGCTTATGCAATAAGATTAAATCAGAATAGGCAGTCTGAAGAAGTATAAATAAGACAAGATGTAAATAGTCTGAGTCAGCACGTACCACATTCAGGATGTAATCCATAAGGGGAATGGGGATTCGCTCTTCTGTTCCCACCACTCTGTAAAAAAAAAAAAAAAAACACTCATTTGTTAAAAACAGTCCATTTATTAACATGTAAAACAACACTGATTTCTCACACATGGCATTAAAAGCGAGGAATATTACATTTCCTCGCCTGCCCTATACTAGAAGCTATTTTGATGCACTAACTGCCTGTTGCTTTCTGGCTCCCCCTGCTGTTGGCTAAAGGTATGTAGAGCCTCTTCCTCCTCCTCATCCTCACTGGATGCCTCCTCTGCAGCATGGTTTGATCGAGCTGGAGGTACCGTGACGGTCCCGTCTGCTTTCTGTATGGAGGGTTTCTGGCAGATGTACTCTGGCGATCGGCCCAAGTTGCAGATCTCCTCTAGCAACTGTTAAAGGTCAAGACAGTAATCAAATTCAAGGTCTCGGAAAGAATGTAAGTTTAAATATGCAAAGAACACTGCAATAAAAGGGCATTTCTAAAGGCAATGTGTCAAAATGTTGCACTAGCTGCATTACCTTGATGATGGCTGTTGTAGCGTCCGTTTTAAGTGTGGGCTGGTGCCGCATTAGCTCGTCGACAGCACTGCCCAAGTTAGAGGCAGTGTCACCTGTTTCATAAAATTACACTGACTGTTAGAAACATTCCCATTATCTTCAAACACAAATCACTGACTGTGCGTAAAAACAGGTACACCTATACGGGCCTCTCACCTAGTGGGTCAGAGCTGCGTCTGCGGCGCATGGCAGGCAGGTAGTCTGGTGAAAGCAGCACCTTGAACAGTCGCTCGAAGGGCTGGCACTGCACAAATGAGTGCAGACCACGGGCATTCAGGCACAGGGCGCTGAAGACGTTAGGCAGGGAACCCAGCACTTCTCTGGTGGCAGGGACCTGTAGAAACAAATAAAAGGTCTAAAACGTGTATAATGAGCTGCTGGAATATGCAAGGATGAATACAGCAATTGAGAAATATAGAGGGAATTGGGGAGGGGGGGGGAAGGAATATAGAGTGTCTAGCATGACTGAACTTGGGGTGGTCAGAGACCTTGAAACAGACAAAAGGAGTTTTGAATGGACAGAATGTGTGGGCATAATATATATATATATATATATATATTTTTTTTTTAAATTAAAGAAAGGGAAGTATAATATTGTTATGGCAGACTCACATCTTTGATGAGCAGTGCATGTAGCATGACATCAGTGAGACCATTGTCCTGCAGAGATGACAGTAGAGAGGGCTCCTGGAACACAAACACTGTCACCACCTCCGTTGCTGAAAGAAGAGAAATAGTGTAAGAAAGAGACATCTAAGGTGGGTAAATAAAAAGAAATTTCAAACTAATTAATTTCACATTTTTCAAATAGCTGAGAGTGTTCTTTTAACCATACTCCACATGAAACTTTCTACTCCCGTATGCAGAGAAGACATTGAAGCCAGACCCACACAAAGTTGTGCAATAAAAATTTCAGCTAATATTTCAACAGCACCAGGAGTACTTACCCAGGAGAAACAGTGAGGGTCCATAATACTCTGCATTACTGATGATGTGTTTCAGAGAGGTAGGGAGGGACCCATCCATTACTATAAAGAGAGTGTGAAGGCAGTGAACATCACTTTCAGCAGATTAAAATGCTATTACCCACAATTTAAAAACTATAGCATCATTAAATCCAATGAATTTCATACCATGACGAATGCCGTCAGAGAATGCAGGGTCCTGAATGGCTTTTTTCAAGAAGTTCAGCATAGATTTCAACAGAGCAGCTCTCTGAGGGATGCACTGCACTCCTGTTAGGAAAGAAAATAAAGATGCATAATCAAATTTTCATAGTTTAACTTGTACTAGTATGAAGGAAACCAATTGACTTGCATGTTAAAGGGTTAGTTCACCCAAAAATGAAAATAATGTCATTAATTACTCACTGCCATGCCGTTCTACACCCGTAAGACCTTCGTTCATCAGATATTTTGATTAAATCCGATGGCTCAGTGCAGGCCTGCCTTCACAGCAATGACATTTCCTCTCTCAAGATCCATAAAGGTACTAAAAACGACTTTTCAACAATACAGTGATGGGCTGATTTCAAAACACTGCTTCAGAGCTTTACGAATCAAATCAGTGATTCAGATCTCCTATCAAACGGCTAAACTGCTGAAATCACATGACTTTGGTGCTCCAAATAACTGATTCGATTCGTAAAGCTCCAAAGCAGTGTTTTGTAATCGGCCCATCACTATACTGTTGAAAAGTTTAGTTTTTTTTAGGTGAACAAAAAGTATTCTCGTCACTTTATAATACTAAGGTTGAACTCGCATGAACTGTTCTAAATATGTTTTTAGTATATTTATGGATCTCAAGAGGAAGTACTATTGCTGTGAATGCAGGCCTCACTGAGCCATCGGATTTCATCAAAATATCATAATTTGTGTTCCGAAGAGGAACGAATGTCTTACGGGTGTAGAATGACATGATGGTGAGTAATTAATGACATTTTTTTTTCATTTTTGGGTGAACTAACCCTTTAATGTACAAATCGTACCTGCTCTGGGGGTGCTGGCCGCATTGCTCTGTGCTCGTGAATCTGTCTCTGCTCTGGAACCAGAAGAAGTGGATGGGCCAGGACTGCTCTCCATGGCAACCTCTGACACTACATTGACAAAAGCATTTTTACTAACTTTGGCAAAAATGGTCAATGAAATATAAAAGATATAAGCTCTCAAAATATTCTAGGAGTACTTTTCCAAAAAAAAAAAAAAAAAAAGGATTTGGAATGAGTTTGGAATGATGACAAAATTTATAAGACTTGGAATACAGTGTGTGTGTCGTATTACATGTGCCTTTACATCCTTTTGGAGCTTGACAGCCTGTGATTACTATAGACTTTTATTCTATGGAGAAAAAAAGCTTGGATATCTGGTAATGTATTCTGGGTTTAACAGAAGAAAATCAGTCAAACAAGTTTATAATGACATAACAGTGAGAAAATCTATAGTATTGAATGTATTACGCCACAAAAATTGGTCATTACAATCCCCCAGTGTGGAGATAAGAGTTTGTGTATACTATACACATTTGAATGAAGATAAACTAAATATAGTGTCACTGCCACATGTAGTAAACATAACAGTGATGGTACTAACTGTCCATATCTGTGTCCATGTCCTCTGTCTCAGTAGCTGTGTTGGGCCTCTGGATCTTTGGTTTGATTACAAAAGGGCACTCTTTCCTGGAGAGGTCAACCTCATGCTGCACAGAGAAACAATGGGGTCACATTCCGTCAACAAAAGGGCAGAGGGCAAAAGGCTGAATAGTCTACGCAGGAACAAGGGGCTGAACGAGCTATGTTGGGGCAGCTTTCAATACCTCCAGTCTGCAGATAAAGATTGAAAGGCCGCCGTGGGACTGAAAAGCAGCCATGTCCAGATTGGTGATGAGATCCACAACTCTCACTGCCCGCGTCACAAAGGTAATCTGGTCCTGCTCATCCCCAAGGAACTTGATCACCTGATGTACAAATAGCATGGATCACAATACACCCTCACATAACAACACCTCATTAAATGCTCCAAAAATGAGGAAGCGGCAAAGCACCAACCTTTAGCAATGCCTCCATCATACCACAAGATACTAAGGCCTCTCCGCCTGCATCATAACTAGCCAGGTGGTAGAGGAAGGAGAAGAGGGCTGTGGCAAATTGGTGGGGGTATGGCTCCATCAACGGGTCTGAAACCCCAAGCAAAAATAAAAAGAGTATGTCACCAAAGAAAAAGGCAAAGAAATCGGCAAAGAAATCAGAGCTAAAAGTCCATCTCCTCACCAATCATGGCCTGTATGCAGTTGCGGACAAGCACAGGCAGAAATCCATGGTAGGAGGCTGTTCCTGTGCAGTCGATAATGTTGGACAGTTTGGGGGTGCGCTCCAGGTGGACTATGGATGTCAACGTGCGCAAGGAGGCGGCCTTAATGTCCTGCAACAATAATTTTTTTGAGGGTTCATCAATAAAATAAAACCATCTTTTATGTTTGTTCGTTTTTGGAAACAACATTTTCATGGATTACTTTTTACGGGAAGAGCAATACTGGCAATTATAAAACAAGTATATATACACCGTATAGTGCTAGAAGTGAAGATTAATAATTGCAACCCACCACCAGCTGTTTGTCTGTGATCTGAAGTACATCCACTAGCTCCTCTATAAGCCCATTGTAGAGTATGCTATTGGCTGACTCCTGGAGGGCGTTGGAGTATACTGCATGAGGAAAAAAAAAAAAAAAAAAAAAAAAAAAATTAACCATACATATGATCAACCTCCCCAGACAGAAAGCCTAAACCTAATTTTCATGAAAATAAATACCTGTACTTATTTTGGTCAGTACCAGAGGGGTCACTTACCAAGTATAGAGATGGCATGCAGCCTGGCTTGGACAGCCTGCAGTCTCCTCTTGTGGTTGGAGAAGCCGTGAGCCAGGCGAATGTGTGTGAAAAGCAATATTTGTTTGTCTTTAGGGATGTTGTACATAGCCGTCAGAGACTCCATGATCTCTGAAGGGCTCTCGGAAATCTGAGGGCACACCGGGGAAAAGCAGAAATTAAATTCAAGCGTAATCAATAGCTATTAAAGGTCTATACACTTCCATTAACTGTTCCACAAGGATGGCAAATGAAAATAACAAAAGGAACTCACCTTATCAAGTTGTTCGATATGAATGTAGTGTAGCGTATTACTGCTCGACTGTTAAGAGGGGAAAAAGATACAAAGGTTAAAAAGGTTCAACACAAAACGGCAAAACAGGACAAAAAGAAATGAATTGTTTTCCCTAACAAAAAGGAAACAAAAAAACATTGTTGAATGAGAATAGCAAAATAAAGGGAATCATGACTCCATGCATACCTTTTTCTCCACTTTGACCTCAGGTTCTGCATAAAACTCAAAGTGCAATGTGGTGGCACTCGGTGGATATTTCTGGAGAAAAAAAGATACATCAGAAAGAAAGAAAAACAAATTGCAAGACTAAAGGCACGTACACACAGATCGATAGCTATAAAGATAACTAAATTAGCATCAACAGCAGCGGACGGCGCCATTCTGTTTATTGTAAGTGCGTACTGTAGTTGTGTCGTCTGCCACTTTAAATGCTTGAGGTCTTTAGAGCAGGATGGATTCTGTGAATGGGCCTTAAGTTAGTTAAGTTTGCAGGGCATAAAAAAAAATGTACATGGTCAGGGTGACGTAGGATTTAGTAACAACACTATACTGGTAAAGGTTTTGTCAACTGGCCCTAAACGTTCTCACCCTAGCTCTGGGTCACTGGGCCATCCTTATTACTTAGCCATAACTTAATATCAATAGTGCGCACACACACCTCAAATCGCTACAACTAAAGTGTGGGGTTTTTTCTCTTTTCACAATGACATAGCAAAACATGTAATAGAGCATAATAGCATACCGACATCGCCAGATCTCTGCAACACTCTGCAAGACCAAAGCCATTCTCTTTACCACCCCAGCTCTACGACAGAGGAAATAAAAGTGTTAGGAAAAGGTGTAGGATGAAAGAAAACAAGAATCAACCTTCAAATGTCAGTGAACAAACCATGAAAGCATCTGGTCTGTACAGAAGCAGGTCAGCATGTTGCTTTAGTTAGAACCGATACAAAACAAATGAACTCATTTCAACAAGGATTCAACATTTCACACTGGAATCAGACACAATTCATGGAATGAACTTTTAAAAATGACATGTTTTTAAAACTACTGAACATGCTGCTGCTGCAAATTTCAAAGGCTTTTGATTTGCAGCGGTTTCCTGGCATTTCAATATCCTTGACTTGAGTGATCAAAACTGAGAAGAAAAAAAAAGACTAAGACTAAAAGTAGAGCTTTCATACCTCTGCCAGATGTTGCAGACGGGCAAGCAGTGGGCTCCTCTTGTCTGAGCCCAGTCTGGTAATGTAGTTGGAACGTTTGCTGAACACATACAGGAGATTCAGCACAGACAGAACCACCTGCATGTCACATGATGCTAGAAGGGTGGTCAAGTGCTACAGGCACAAAAAGAAAAAAGCAAACCCTTAAAATCAACTCGCGATGAACCAGTTAAGGCTAAAAGAAGCAGGTTTTGTTGGTCAAAGGTTGTGGTACCTCTATAGAGCTGTACAGGTGTCTTGAAAAACTGTATTCAATTAACAACGCGGTGAAGTTGAGCACAGCCAGCAATAAGGCTTTTAGCTGCCCATTCTCTGGCCGGTCGCACACCAACAACCACGACATGTTCTCCACTGTCTGCCCTGCATCACAGAGGATGCCATCGAAACGGTCCAGCAGGTCCACCCAATGATACAACTCACACTGAAGAGAAACAGGTCGTCATTAGACATCTGAACATGCATATTAAACACTAAGATGGTACATGTTCGAGTGTATACCTTGCCAATATTCCAGGTCTTGATTTGCTGCAGTTCCAGCAACAGCTGTTCATCACTGCATCCTTTCAGCTTCTCTATGAGAGTCCTGCAGTCGGCAGGCTGGAGGAGGAGTGCAAGAACATGTAAACAATGAGGAAACGCGCACACACACAACCTCAAATACTTCAAATGCACAGAAATTCTGCATACTGACCGCTTCAGTGGGGGTTTTCTTCAATTTACTTCTGTCAACCTTCATGGTCACTAATTTCTAGACTCGGTTCCTACAAAAAGCACATCAAATCATGAGGGAAGAGTAATAAAAAGCTCAGTCAAATGAACAGTGAACACTGCCACAGTATCAAAGATGGAAAAAAAAAAGACCATAAGGCCTTTCCCTCTTGAATTAGTTAACCCTGGGTCATTCTAAACCCTGGATAAATGGAATCTTGGGTATTACTTCAGGTTACACATCACAAACTTTACCTGGGGTTAAAAATTAATACTGGGTATACATAAACTGCTGTTTCACACTGTACATTCCTAAACCCTGGAATATTGTCATTATTTGCATATTTGCAGTGTTAGTGATTGGATGAAAGCAGCACATGGCCGGTTTACATAAAGCCTCTAGCAATGTGTATAATCATATATCAAAGTCCCTTTAAGGCAAGTCATTTCTCTCTGCGCCCATCTTTGCAACGCCTCTCTGGCAGCTATTTCAGTCATGCAAGTACAGCTCCTATCTCTTTGAATGGGGAAACATCAAATTCTCCAAAGCTGTTCACCAAGCTTACGAATGAAATCTGACAACAACTGTCTCATAAATGTTATTTCTTATGGTCAAATAGCGTTAAAAAAGAAGCGTATTTTTCAGGCTAGACCAGCCAATGCGCATATGAAGTCCTAAGAACAATGTATCAGTAGCAACCGGAGCTTCTAAGGGCAGCTGCAGTGACGCGATGACTTTACCAATTAGCAATTGGCTCTTTTATTTAAAAGGCAGGACTATTTCGACATATTACGCATTCATATGCCATATGAGCGCACTGTCTTTGCATATCTAAAGTCTTTGCATGATATATTGCCGAATGTACCATCAAGTTTTTCCTGAATGGACTTTTCGGACTATAAATGTAAAAATAATGCAGTCTTTACTTCAATTGACGCATTTTCTGTCAAACTTTTTTCCCTTACAAACTAGTTTAACACGCAGTGTTTCTGTGACTGTATAAAGGATGTGAATACGAGGCACGCAATTGGGTGTCTGTTGCCTAGCTTCTAACATTCTAACACTGCATCATTCCACACTGTACAAGTTTAGCTGCGTAATGTGGGGTTAACGCCACAAAACTGGATAAGTGTGAAATGTTTCTTTACCTGAGGATTAAAAATTGGTTTATAATGATAACTCAGGGTTAAGCACAGTGTGAAAAGCCCTTATGAGGTGCATTTGAGTCATACAAGAACAATTACATATTCATAGATAATCAGATCCAAATGTAGGCTTTAAGAGCCAAAATGTCAATGTAAATATTCATCCAAATTATGTAGATTAACCCTTCAAATTCAGAAAATGTAAAAGAACTCACGGTATATGATTTGGCAATTCCAACTTAACGGCATTTTTCATGTGCAAAACCTAAAGTAAAAACAGAAAGATGAATGTGAAACACTCCCCAAGAATGAGCATAAGAATGTTTGTGATCTTGCGGCCAAACCCTCTACACTACAGCTTGAGAGGTCATTTAAAGTATATCAAAAAATAGTTATTCTAAATGGTCAAAAACAATCCTATACTAATTAGCTGTAGAATAAAAACTAAATCAGGGCTGGCAGAAAGTTAACAAAAGTCTGAGAGCAAGCCAAGGGAAAAGCAACCCACATTGGTTCAGATATAGGGCATAGATTCTGGGCACAGACAAACTCTAGCATCTTACATGCACATCCTTAATGAATTTAACCAATTCATTTGCTCCTTCTGAAACAAAAGGCGTTTTTAGAAACTTGTGCACTCCTACTGACAAACAAAACTGATTTAGGACCTTGAACCCGGTCAAAGTGAAGCACTGGCCTGTGATCAAGGAATCTCACATGGAAAAATAAGCCAAAACATTACACAAAATTTCACCTAGCTATTCCATTTAAACGTAAATGTAATAACTAAAGAAACACACTAATATAGCTCTTGTCAGAGAACCAAACGGTGTTGTAGTCGTGGGAGCAACACAGCAGCTAGTTACCGAATACCTAAAATTACAATGACATTACTAACCGGAGCACATAAACGAAAGTACAACACCATAAACAAATAAACTGTAAGAACAAGTGAAAGTAACACAGCCACGGTGGAAATAAATCAATATCTCGACATATTATTTCATTAACTATTTCTAACGAAAACAAGCCAGCAAACGGAGATCAATTTGAGGAAAAAGGCAGCTAACATGCTAACAAGCTACCTCAGTCAGCAAGCTAAGTTTTGCGGATAAACGTGGTCACGTCATTCTTATTTAATGGCGCAGATAAACACGAACATCGCCAAATTAATCAATAAACTAACAAAAATCACCGTACGCGAACTGTAAGGAAATTTGACCGTTAGCCGCTCGCGCGACATCTTTGATTCGGAGCTCGCGAGCTAGAGCTCTAAGCAGCACATAATTCCCCTCAACATGTCAACACAAACCCGCAATATTCAACTCACTCTTAAAATCGTTACCAAAGCCCAGCTTTTCC
Organism: Megalobrama amblycephala; assembly: GCF_018812025.1. NCBI lineage: Eukaryota > Metazoa > Chordata > Actinopteri > Cypriniformes > Xenocyprididae > Megalobrama > Megalobrama amblycephala. The sequence goes on from NC_063067.1 coordinate 18,082,799, forward strand.
AACAAACATTCGTCAAACCCTTAATATAAGGCTCGGCTGAGGCAGAATACGTCAGGAGCGAAGCTACACAGGTCCATATTTTCCCTCCGGGCTGCACACATGCTCTGGTCTACTCTAGAGCCCGGCTCAGCCTGGCCTGCTCCGGCAAACCCGCTCACTCTCCTCAGATCTCTAGCTCACAAAAACAGCGTCTGACACAGCGCTTCCACAGCCTTACCGTAGCGTATATTATCACACATTTTCAGCAAGCGCTCCGTCACGATGAACTGTAGCTGGAGAAGCGCGCGCGGTGCTGGCGGATGAGATGCTCGTGCATGCGTTGGTTTGGTGGTTAGCTGAGAAACGCAGAATATCTCGCTGAATCATTCCCTACTCGGGCCTACCATAACACTGACTTCCAGTGGACGGCTCAATTTCTCACTTTTTACTGCTGCACTTGTGCGTAGCTGCATTTGGGGCGAACGTAGCGTGTCACACATTATATTAAAGTCTACTTTATCAAGTTAAAAATACATTTGTCTGAAATAATATTTAGGAGCAGAAGGTTTAAGTTAAGATATGATGAATATGATTTTTCAGCCTAAAAGAAAAGTTTATGCATTTTGCAATCAATCAAACAGTCTGGATATATTTTTGTTAATACACTACATAAAAAAAAAATGTCCAGATATTAGATCTTACTAATTATACTTTTATATTATACCTAACTAGATATGAATTACACCAATAGTATGATATGATTATAATTAGATTTTAATCATTTTCTCACTCACTGAACACAGCTGCCATACTTTGTTTACTGTAGTTTGGCATTAACGTGTTTCATTTCTTCATTCCAGTCAGTTTAGATAATCATAAAACAAAACCGATAGGATGATGTATGGTGATATATTTATTTATTTTTTGGGGGGGTGGAGTCAACATCAGTCAGGGTCAGTTTGGTTATACTGACCCATATTATCCATCAGCAGTAATCTCTGTAGTAGATCATATATTACAGATGTTTGGGGGATATAAACTGAATTCTTCTGATGGGAAATTGTATATTTTAATAACACAAGACCGAAAATGGAAAATGTAACCCAGGTAAAACGAATTTAGGTGTCAAGACTGTTTCTGAACTTGACGACTCAGCACATTTACGCATCCATGTACAGAGGACACGATGTTTTGAAGCCGTGAAGCATAAATCCTACAAAAAATTAAAATTGTACATCTCATTTATCACATTAGCACATGCTATCACATACGCATGCTCTTTTCATCGTGATTCACTGATAGAATCATATATGACACTACCCGCCAATTGCCCATCACTTACACTCATGCACGATTATTATATTTAATTTTAGAGATTCTGCCTACAGAGTGTAAATAGATTTCAGTCTATCTATGCGCGCGCATATCGCGCGAGCATTCAACACACCACAATGCTCGTCTGTCGGACCGCAAATTAAAAATGGCGGTTTATATTAGCTATGTGTCCGGTCTTTGCATCCAAAACACTCATTTTAATGATAGTATACAAGTACAATTTGTAAGCAAACCCGTCTGTTACTCTTAACGTTCATGTAGAGTCAGCCACAGACGTCTCCATCAAACAGACAAAGAATAATTTTAGATCTTACCTCGATTGCGCCTCAACATAACTTCTCCATCTTACAGCAGCGAGTGGGGATGTAAATCTCGCGATATTTCAGTTAGCTTCCTGTGCTCCAATAGTAAGCTGCTGTAGATACGCAGACCAACCCCTTCAGTGATCTGCTCCTATACAGAACGATGCAAAATATGATCAGTTTTCAGTATAATTAATATGTCTGTATAATAATCCATTTTTGGTCGTACACGGCTCCCTTTGTGCATCTCTTGAAACTTCGTGTACCCAAAAAGCACTGTCAAAGAAGGAAAACAGATGCAACAAAAAAAAATACAATAATGCAAGTGATTAAATTGGCATTAAGACGTGTTTGCCTATTCAAGATTGCCATTTCTACACCCTCAAGCCCAAATGGCAAAAGGATTTGCCACCATAATCTAAAAATCTTCATAAACTGCCTTGCATTTAGAGCTAGGCCTATAATTCTCGATTTTTATGAGTCTCCATTGTCAAAGTTAATATTTGGATCCCAAAAGATATAACAGTGAATGCATTCTATCTTGTATTTCTGCAAAAATGATAACAAACACATTGTTTTCAGATGTTTTATTAGGCCTACCAGAAACTAGGGCTGTAAATATATAACGAATCACGATTAATTTCAAGAATTTTCCATTGCCACCAATTTACTGACAGTTGTTGAGAGGACACATTTTAATTGTTTACTTTGCCATAATTTTATGTTGTAGTGAAAAAGATCTCATCAGTTGTGTGTATATATATATATATATATATATATATATATATATATATATATATATATGCCTATATAATATTCCAGATTTTTCTAAAGGTTATAAATGACCCCTATTCAAATTTACATATGAATTTCTGAATGATCTAAATGTAATTAATTTTAAATAATTTTAAGACATTTTGTGTCCCCTTTACTAAGTTTACTAACTGCCCCAGTTAGTCAGAGAGCGACTCCTGCCAAAAGGTGGCAGCATAAATCTGTTTTTGGTTCATAACCGATTCGCCAAACAGAAGAAGAGTGTTGTCGTAGCAACCTGAAGCTTATTCGAAGTAGAGCTGTCCACAGCTTTTGTAAGTCAGTAAAACAGACGCCTTGAAGCGAAGCGTTATATTCAGGCTCTACTTTGTCATCTGATGGAAACAAATGTATTTTTGGCTCACCAATTGAACTATCGTAGCAGGTTTTAACACGTTAGACACTGGTACGTATATCCGCGGTTAGAAGTCACACGTTTTGTGTAAACCTTTAATTTACGAGACGAACAAGCCTTT